>NC_057803.1:373655285-373955285 GCF_018294505.1 Triticum aestivum | reverse complement strand
CCATTGTATTGAGAATCAAGAGAGAGAGAGAGAGAGAGAGAGAGAGATGAAGCCATCTAGCTACTCAGTACGGACCCAAAGGTCTACAAAGAACTACTCACGCATCATCGGAGAGGCACCAATGGAGGTGGTGAACCCCATCGAGATGGTGTCTAGATTGGACCTGGTGGTTCTGGACTCTACGGCGGCTGGATGAATATTTCGTCCACTCCCCTAGGGTTTTGGGAATATTTGGGTATTTATAGAGCAAAGAGGTGGTTCGGGGGGGCACCCAAGGTGGGCACAACCCACCAGGGAGCGCATGGGCCTCCTGGCGTGCCCTGGTGGGTTGTCCCCTCCTCGGGGCTCCCCCAGGTGCTACCAGGGCCCAACATGTTCCTTCTGGTTCATAAAAATTTCTGTAAAGTTTCGTGGCATTTGTACTCCGTCTGATATTGATTTTCTGCGATGTAAAAAACACGGAAAAAACAGGAACTGGCACTTGGCACTATGTCACTAGGTTAGTACCCAAAAATGATATAAAATAACTATAAAATGATTATAAAACATCCAAGATTGATAATATAACAACATGAAAACAATCAAAAATTATAGATATGTTGGAGACGTATCAGCATCCCCAAGCTTAACTCCTACTCGTCCTCGAGTAGGTAAGTGATAAAAACAAATTTTTTGATGTGGAGTGATGTTTAATAAGGTCATATCATATTCTTTTCTTTATTGCATGGACATTTGGACTTTTTATGTGATTCAAAGCAATTGTCTAGTGTTGACATGATAATTTAGATACTCAAGCATATCAACAAGCAACCATGTCTTTCAAAATATCAATGCCAGAATAAGTTATCCCTACAAAATCATATAGTCTTGTCATGCTCTGTCTTCTTAACACAAAGTATTTATCATGCACAACCCCGATGACAAGCCGAGCAATTGGTTCATACTTTTTAACACGCTTCAGCTTTTTCAGCTCTTACGCAATACATGAGGGCAAGCCATGGATATAGCTCTATGGGTGGAATAGAGTATGATGATAGTGGTAAATATAGAGAAGACAAAAAGTAAGAAAGTCTCACACCAATGCGGCTAACTAACGGGCTATGGAGATGCCCATCAATCGATATCAACGTGAGGAGTAGGGATTGCCATGCAACGAATGCACTAAGAGCTATAAGTGTATGAAAGCTCAATATGAAAACTAAGTGGGTGTGCATCTAATCCTATAATGAAAAATTCCCACTAGTATATGAAAGTGACAACATAGGAGACTCTCCAAATGAAAAACATGGTGCTACTTTGAAGCACAAGTGTGGTAAAGGATACTAGCAATGCCCCTTCTCTCTTGTTTATTATTATTTCTTCTTTTTTCTTTTTTTCTTTTTTCCCTTTTTCTTCTCTCATTGTCCGGACTCTCATCCCGACTTGTGGGGGAGTCATAGTCTCCATCATCCTTTCCTCATTGGGGCACTTCTCTAAAAATGATTAATGATGATCATCACACTTCTATTTACTTATAACTCAAAAGAAATAAAAAGTACAACCCGATACCAATGACAAAGTATGACTCTATATGAATGCCGCTAGTACCAGGATGTGCAATGATCTAGTGTAACATGTATGAAAAATGATGAACGGTGGCTGAGCCACAAACACTATGTCAGCTATATGATCATGCAAAGCAATATGACAATGAATGCTCAAGTCATCAAACGGAAGCGGTGGAAGTTGCATGGCAATATATCTTGGAATGGCCATAGAAAAGCCATAATAGGTAGGTATGGTGGCTGTTTTGAGGAAGATATAATGAGGCTTATGTGTGATAGAGTGTATCATATCACGGGGTTTGGATGCTCCTATGAAGTTTGCACCATGTCTTAGTGTGAGAAAGGGCAATGCATGGTACCGTAGAGGCTAGCAAATTGCAAAAAGGTAAGAGTGTGTATAATCCTTGGACTCACATTAGTCATAAAGAACTCATATACTTATTGCAAAATTTTATTAGCCCTCGAAGCAAAGTACTACTATGCATGCCCCTAGGGGGATAGATTGGTAGGAAAAGACCATCGCTCGTCCCCGACCGCCACTCATAAGGAAGACAATCAAAAATAAATCATGTTCCAACATCATAGCATAATGAGAGACTGTGCGTGCATGCTTCGGGAATCACAAACCTTAACACCAATATTCCTACAAGAGCAAAATTACTCATCAACATAACTTACATATCACATCATCATATCTCAAAACTATTACTAAGAATCAAGTTTATTTTGTCCAATGATCTTCATGACATTTTTATTTCCTTTATCCTTCTTGGATATCTATCACTTTGGGACTAATTTTCATGTGTTGCTTTCCATAAGCTCAAACAAATATAAGTGAAGATCATGAGCATAATATTTCTTTCTCTCAAAATAATTTAAGTGAAGCAAGAGAGAGTTTCTACAAAATTTTACTAACTCTGAAATAAATCTAAGTGAACAAAGAGAGAATTTCTTCAAAAATACTAAGCACACCATGCTCAAAAAGATATAAGTGAAGCACTAGAGCAAGTCCTAGCTCATAAAAGATTTAAGTAAATCATAGAGAGCAATTCTAACAAGTCATGACATAATTTTGGCTCTCTCGAATAGGTGTGTCCAGCAAGGATTGATGACTTAAAACACAAAATAAAACAAGCAAAGACTCATATCATACAAGACGCTCCAAGCAAAACACATATCATGTGACTACTAAAAATATAGTCTCGAGTAAAATACCGATAGTTGTTGGAAGAAAGCGGGGATGCCACTCGGGGGCATCCCCAAGATTAGTTGGTTGCTCATTTTTGGATAATAGCTTGGGATGCGGGGGCATCCCCAAGCTTAGTCTCTTCCATCCTTCCTTCATCCATCGTAAGATAACTCAAAACTTGAAAACTTCAATCACACAAAAATCAACAAAACCTTCGTGAGATCCATTAGTATAATAATAATAAACCACTACTATATGTGTTGTATCAAACCAATTCATATTTTGTTTTTTATTATACCTACTTTATTCCAACTTTTCTATGGCAAAAACTCATCAAAAAACCATAAAGCCATCAAAATAAGCACACAACACAAAGAAAACAGAATCTGTCAAAACAGAATAGTCTGTAGCAATCTGACTATTTCGAATACTTCTGTAACTACAAAAGTTCTTAAAAATTAGGATGACCTGAGAAATTTGTATATTGATCTACTGCAAGTGGAATGGGTATTTTATCACTCTATGTTAAAGAATGAAAATTAATCTCGTGAGCGTAAAAGGTTCTATTTTTTAGCAAGATCAAACAACTATCACCCAAGAAGATCCTAAAGGCTTTACTTGGCACAGACACTAATTAAACATAAAAACACAATCATAACAGTAGCATAATTGTGCTAACACACTAGAACAGGAAGCAAAAAAGCAAAAATAAATTTTATTCATTGGGTTGCCTCCCAACAAGCGCTATAGTTGTATGCCCTTAGCTAGACATAAAGCAAGGATCTAAGTTTTGTCATCTTTGGTTCGAGATCCATAAGATGCCCTCATGATTGATTCATAAGGTAGATTAATTCTAGTTCTAGGAAAGTGTTACATTTCCTCAAAGGAAATTGGAACTTAATATTGCCTTCTTTCATATGAATCACGCCAACGATAGTGCATAAAAACGGTCTACCAAGAATAATTGGACAAGACGGATTGCAATAAATATCAAGAACAATAACATCTATGGGCACATAATTCCTATTTGCAAGAATAAGAACATCATTAATTCTTCCCATAGGATTTTTAATATTAGAATCAGCCAAGTGCAAATTTAAAGAGCATGATTCAATATCGGTAAGACCAAGCACATCACATAAAGATTTCAGAATTGTAGAAAGACTAGCACCCAAGTCACACAAAGAAAAACACTCATAATTTTTAATCTTGACTTTGATAGTAGGTTCCCAATCATCAGTCAATTTTTTAGGAATTGAAACTTCTAATTCCAATTTTTCTTCAAGAGCTTTCATCATAGCATCAACAATATGTTTAGTAAAAGCTTTATTTTGTTCATAGGCATGGGGTGAATTTATCATGGCTTGCAACAAAGAAATACAATCAATCAAAGAGCAACTATCATAATTAAAGTTTTTGTAATCCAAAAGAGTGGGAACATCACTAGTTAAAGTTTTGACCTCTCCAAACCCACTTTCATTAATTTTCTCAACAAGATTTTCACCCTCCGAAATATTGGGACGCCTTCTACCTAAAGTTGACTCTTCTCCAGTCCCTTTTTCATCAATCTTAACTTTACTAAACAAGGAATCAATAGAATAAACACCAATCATTTTAAGATCTTCATCATTTTTGCGAAAGAAATCACTAGTAAATGCTTTTTCTAAGAATTCACTTTTAGCTCTAAGGATAGTGGTTCTTCTCTTACTTTCATCCATAGAAACGTAAAGAGCTTTAATTGATTCATCAACCTTAGGAACAAAAAATTTCATCTTGAGATTTTCCACATCATAAGTAATTCTATCAACACTTCTAGACAAATCATCAATCTTACTCAACTTTTCTTCTATGGAAGTGTTGAAAACTTTTTGAGTGTTGATAAATTATTTAATATTATTCTCAAGATCAGAGGTGTTCCTATTATTATTATAAGATTGATTTCCATAGGAATTACCATAATTATTAGAGGAATTACTAGGAAAAGGCCTAGGATAAAAATTACCTCTATAAGCATTGTTGTTGAAATTATTTCGAGAGATAAAATGCACATCTATGGCATCACTATTTTGCTCAATCAAAGTACACAAAGTCATATCATTAAGATCAATAGGAGCACTTCTACTAGCAACCAATTTCACAAGAGCATCAACTTTTTCACTCAAAGAAGAAATTTCTTCAACCGAATTAACTTTTTTACTAGTAGGAGCTCTTTTGGTATGCCATTGTGAATAATTTGCCATAATATTATCAAGAAATTTGGTGGCTTCACCCAAAGTAATTTCCATAAAAGTACCACCCACGGCGGAATCTAAAAGATTACGAGAAACAAAATTCAATCCCGCATAAAAAAATTGTATGATCATCCAAAGATTTAACCCATGAGTTCGGAAATTCCTTAGCATCATTTTCATCCTTTCCCAAGATTGTGCAACATGCTCATGTTGAAGTTGCTTGAAATTCATGATCCGGGTTCTAAGGGAAATAATTTTTGTGGGTGAAAAATACTTAATGATAAAATCAGATTTGCACTTATTCCAAGAATTGATACTATTGCGAGGCAAAGAAGAGAACCAAATTTTTGCAGAATCACGCAAAGAAAACGGAAATAATTTCATCTTGACCACATCATTGTTCACATATTTTTATATTGCATATCGGATAATTCCATGAAGGTATTAGGATGGGACGCGACATCCTCATTAGGAGTACCGAAAAATTGGTCTTTCATAACAAGATTCAGCAAAGCAGTATTAATATCACTAGTCTCCGCACTAGTGGCGGGAGGAGCAAGCGAAGTGCCAATAAAATCATTGTTTTAGGTATTTGAGAAATCACATAACTTGGTGTTCTCTTGAGTCATGATGACCGCACAACAAGATTGCACTCAAAAATAGATCCGGCAAGAAAACGGCGAACAAGAAAAAGAGGCGAATAAAACGGCAAATTTTTGTGAAGTGGGGGAGAGGAAAACGAGAGGCGAATGGAAAATAATGTAAATTGCAAGGACATGAAATTCATGATTAGGAACCTGGTATATGTTGAAGATCCTCCCCGGCAATGGCGCCAAAAATTCCTTTTGATTGCTCTCTGACTGTAGCGCCAGAAAAGCTCTTGTCTGCTAGGACTACGTCGGTATTTCCCTAAAGAGGAAGGGATGATGCAGCACAGTGACGGTAGGTATTTCCTCAGTGAAGAAACCAAGGTTACCGAACCAGTAGGAGAACCAAGCAACACAATGTAAACAGCACCTACACACAAATAAAGACACCTCGTAACCTGACATGTTAAAGGGGTTGTCAATCCCTTTCGGGTAACGAGGCCAGAAAATTGTAGTAGATTGAAATAATAGATCGTAAATAAAATAAAGTGCAGCAAAGTATTTTTGTATTTTTCGTTTAATACATCTGAATAAAAATGCAAAGGAAAAGTAGATCGCAAGCAAATATATGAGGAAGGAGACCCGGGGGCCGTAGGTTTCACTAGTGGCTTCTCTCAAGAAAGATAGTAAATGGTGGGTAAAAAAATTACTGTTGGGCAGTTGATAGAACCTCAAATAATTATGATGATATCCAGGCAATAATCATTACATAGGCATCACGTCCAAGATTAGTAGACCGACTCCTGCCTGCATCTACTACTATTACTCCACACATCGACCGCTATCCAGCATGCATCTAGTGTATTAAGTTCATGGAAAACAGAGTAATGCAATAAGAATGATGACATGATGTAGACAAGATCCATTTATCTATTGCATAGATATAGATCCCATCTTTTTATCCTTAGTAGCAACGATACATACGTGTTGGTTCCCTTTCTGTCACTGGGATCAAGCACCGTAAGATTGAACCCACTACCGGGCACCTCTTCCCATTGCAAGATAAATAGATCAAGTTGGCCAAAGAAAACGCAAATATCGGAGAAGAAATATGAGGCTATAAGAGATCATGCATATAAGAGATCAAAGAAACTCAAATAACTTTCATGGATATAAAAAGATATGACTTATCATAAACTCAAAGTTCATCAGATCCCAACAAACACACCGCAAAAAGAGTTACATCATATGGATCTCCAAGAGACCATTGTATTGAGAATCAAGAGAGAGAGATGAAGCCATCTAGCTACTAACTACGGACCCGAAGGTCTACAAAAAACTACTCATGCATCATCAGAGAGGCACCAATGGAGGTGGTGAACCCATCTGAGATGGTGTCTAGATTGGATCTGGTGGTTCTGGACTATGCGGCGGCTGGATGAATATTTTGTTGACTCCCCTAGGGTTTTGGGAATATTTGGGTATTTATAGAGAAAAGAGGTGGTCCGGGGGGCACCCGAGGTGGGCACAACCCACCAGGGCACGCCTGGGCCTCCTGGCGCGCCCTGGTGGGTTGTCCCCTCCTCGAGACTCCCCTAGGTGCTACCAGGGCCCATCATGTTCCTTCTGGTCCAAAAAAATCTCCGTAAAGTTTCGTGGCATTTGGACTCCACCTGATATTGATTTTCTGTGATGTAAAAAAACATGGAAAAAACAGGAACTGGCACTTGGCACTATGTCAATAGGTTAGTACCAAAAAATATAAAATGACTATAAAATGATTATAAAACATCCAAGATTGATAATATTGTTGGGAACGCAGTAATTTCAAAAAAATTCCTACGCACATGCAAGATCATGGTGATGCATAGCAACAAGAGGGGAAGAGTGTTGTCCACGTACCCTCGTAGACCGTAAACGGAAGCGTTATGAGAATGTGGTTGATGTAATCGTACGTCTTCACGATCTGACCGATCCAAGTACTGAACGCACGGCACCTCCGAGTTCAGCACATGTTCAGCTCGGTGACGTCCCATGAACTCCGATCCAGCAGAGCTTCAAGGGAGAGTTCCTTCAGCACGATGGCGTGATGATGGTGATAATGATGCTACTCACGCAGGGCTTCGCCTAAGCACCGCTACGATATAACCGGGGTGGATTATGGTGGAGGGGGGCACCGCACACGGCTAAAAGATCAATGATCAACTTGTGTGTCCATGGGGTGCCCCCTCCCCCGTATATAAAGGAGTGGAGGAAGGGGAGGGTCGGCCCTCTACTATGGCGCGCCCTGGGGAGACCTACTCCCACCGGGAGTAGGATCCCCCCCTTCCATGTAGTAGGAGTAGGAGAGAAGGAAAGGGAAAAGAGAAGAGAAGGAAGGAGGGGGCGCCGCCCCTCCCCCTAGTCCAATTCGGACTAGGCCTTGGGGGGGCGCAGCCTCCCCTCTCTCTTTCCCCTCAAGCCCAATAAGGCCCATATACTCCCCGGCGAATTCCCGTAACTCTCTCGTACTCCGATAAATACCTGAACCACTCAGAACCTTTCCTATGTTCGAATATAGCCTTCCAATATATCGATCTTTACGTCTCGAACATTTCGAGACTCCTCGTCATGTCCCTGATCTCATCCGGGACTCCAAACAACCTTCGGTGCATAAAAACACATAAACTCATAATACCGATCGTCATCGAACGTTAAGCGTGTGGACCCTACGGGTTCAAGAACTATGTAGACATGACCAAGACTCATCTCCGGTCAATAACCAATAGAGGAACCTGGATGCTCATATTGGCTCCTACATATTCTATGAAGATCTTTATCGGTCAAACCGCATAATGGTATACGTTGTTCCCTTTGTCATTGGTATGTTACTTGCCCGAGATTCGATCATCGGTATCTCAATACCTAGTTCAATATCATTACCGGCAAGTCTCTTTACTCTTTTCGTAATGCATCATCACGCAACTAACTCATTAGTCACATTGCTTGCAAGGCTTATAGTGATGTGCATTACCGAGAGGGCCCAGAGATACCTCTCCGACAATCAAAGTGACAAATCCTAATCTCGATCTATGTCAACTCAACAAGTACCATTGGAGACACCTGTAGATCACCTTTATAATCACCCAGTTACGTTATGACGTTTGGTAGCACACAAAGTATTCCTCCGGTATTCGGGAGTTGCATAATCCCATAGTCAGAGGAACATGTATAAGTCATGAAGAAAGCAGTAGCAACAAACTTAAACGATCATCGTGCTAAGCTAACGGAATGGGTCAAGTCAATCACATCATTCTCTAATGATGTGATCCCATTAATCAAATGACAAATCATGTCTATGGCTAGGAAACTTAACCATCTTTGATTCAACAAGCTAGTCAAGTAGAGGCATACTAGTGACACTCTGTTTGTCTATGTATTCACACATGTACTAAGTTTCCAGTTAATAAAATTCTAGCATGAATAATAAACATTTATCATGATATAAGGAAATAAATAATAACTTTATTATTGCCTCTAGGGCATATTTCCTTAAGTCTCCCACTTGCACTAGAGTCAATAATCTAGTTCACATCTTTATGTGATTAGTTCACATCTCCATGTGACTAATACCCAAAGGATTTACTAGAGTCAATAATATAGTTCACATTGCTATGTGATTAATACCCGAGGAGTGATCATGTTTTGCTTGTGAGAGAAGTTTAGCCTACAGGTTCGCAATATTCAGATTCATATGTATTTCACAAATCTCTATGTCTACAATGCTCTGCACGGAGCTAATCTAGCTAATTGCTCCCACTTTCAATATGTATCCAGATCAAGAATTAGAGTCATCTAGATCGATGTAAAAAGCTTGCATCGATGTAACTCTTTACGACAAACTCTTTCATCACCTCCATAATCGAGAAATATTTCCTTAGTCCTCTAAGGATAATTTTGACCGCTGTCTAGTGATCTACTCCTAGATCACTATTGTACTCCCTTGCCAGAATCATGCTAAGGTATACAATATGACTAGTAAACAACATAGCATACTTTATAGAACCTATGACTGAGGCATAAGGAATGACTTTTCATTCTCTTTCTATTTTCTGCTGTGGTTGGGTTTTGAGTCTTTACTCAACTTCACACCTTGCAACACAGGCAAGAACTCCTTCTTTGACTATTCCATTTTGAAATACTTCAAACTCTTGTCAAGGTATGTAATCATTGAAAAAAATTATCAAGCGTCTTGATCTATCTCTATAGATCTTGATGCTCAATGTGTAAGTAGCTTCATCGAGGTCTTTTTTTGAAAAACTCCTTTCAAATACTCCTTTATGCTTTCCAGAAAATTCTACATTATTTCCGATCAACAATATGTCATTCACATATACTTATCAGAAATGATGTAGTGCTCCCACTCACTTTCTTGTAAATATAGGCTTCACCGCAAGTCTGTATAAAACCATATGCTTTGATCACTTTATCAAAGCATATATTCCAACTCCGAGATGCTTGCTGTAATGCCCCGAGACCGATGTGCCAGGTGTCTTCCAGTTATTCCATGTTGTTGCCTTGTCATTGCTTGCGTGTCATGCATTGCATATCATGTCATCATGTGCATTTCATTTGCATACATGTTCGTCTTATGCATCCGAGCATTTTCCCCGTTGTCCGTTTTGCAATCCGGCGCTCCTATGTCACCTGGTGTCCCTTTCTACCTCTTTTCGTGTGCAGGTGTTAAAAGTTTTCGGATTGGACCGAGACTTGTCATGCAGCCTTGGTTTACTACTGGTAGACCACCTGTCAAGTTTCGTGCCATTTGGACTTCGTTTGATACTCCAACGGTTAACCGAGGGACCGAAAAGGCCTCATGTGTGTTGCAGCCCAACACCCTCCCATTTTGGCCCAATACCCACCTAAACCTCCTCCATCATCTCGGTCGTTCGATCACGATCGCGTGGCCGAAAACCGCACCTCATTTGGACTCTCCGAGCTCCCTTTACCTATATATATGTGATCCCCTTCGAAATATTCGCGGTACAAACCCTAGATCCAACTCCCTCATCGCAGCCGGACAAAAACTCGCCGCCCGGACATGTCCGGTCCTCAGCACCGCCGCCCGCAGCCAATCTTGCCTCACCACGTGGCACTTAGACGCCGGCCGCCGCTCACCGCCCTTCACCATCGTCGGCCACCGCCGCGCCTGCACCCCGCCGCCCTTGCGCAGCCGCCCGTCGCCGTCGGCGACCTCCACGCACCAGAGGCGCCTCGCCTCCCCCTGCCGCACTTCGACCTCGCCGCCGAGCCGCGTCGCCGGGGCAACTCCGGCGATCTCGCCTTCGCACCGGAGCCCATGCCCGGCCGCGACCACCGCCGCCGGCGCCGCGCCCGACCCTCACCAGTGCCGCCCCGTCCTTCTCCGGCCCGGATCCGGCTTCTCCTCCTCTTCGGCGTCTTCCTCCGACGACCTCGACGTCGACTCCGGCAACCTCATTCAGCGCGCCGCCTCAGATCCAGATCTGGATCCACTCGATGGTTGACTTTCTCCTCCCGAAACCCTAACTTTTTGGGCATTTTCATCGCATCGTAACTTTGCATCCATAGCTCCGTTTTGCACGTGTAGCATATCAAGATGTTCGTCTCGAAGAGTACATCATTTCACCTCACTACATAATTTTCATTTGAGCTCATCTTGATGCCCAAAATGCTTTTGAAAGAGGGCTATGTGAGTAATTTGCCAGATCTATTTCATCAAATAGATATTTGTCATTTTTGCCATGATTAATGTGTGTATGCTATGATCCTGAGCTCTACATGTGTTTTGTTATATACCATGCCATCTTTACAGAGGTGCTTACCATGTATTTTTGTGATATGTGTGGTGACTAGCACAAGCTTGCAAAGTAGCATACTCGGTAATGCTGATTTCAGGGACTTAGAATTTCTCTAAGTTCTTGTCCTAATTTTGTCATTATGCCATATGTTCATGTTGTTTCCTAGTGATCCGTGCCTCTTTTCAGGATGATCAGTAAGGATGATTTGTTAACATTGTGGTGCTCTATCCATCCATGTCTTTGTTTGCATTTATGGAGCACCCTAGCTTGGGTCAATCGAGCTCTACTTTTGCTATATCGTGAATCCTGGCAGATTGTTGACATGTTAGCGGTTTTGCCGAGGATGTTGCTATTGATCCGTGCATGCTATGGTGTTGTTCTTGCCATGTCTAGATTCTATGCCATGTATTCTTGATGGGTGTATGCTTAGTTTGTCATGCCATGCTCTGTATTGAGTGCATCGAGCTCGTAAACATGCCTACTCGTTAACTGTTTTGCATGTTCTAGTTTTTCACTAAGTCTGTAGTCTGATTATGTTTTTGCCATGTTCACATGCTTGCAATTGTATTTTCTGATCCCTTTTGGCTCAAGGTCACTAAGGGACTTTTGTTAAGTGCTTTGAGTAGCTTCATGTCATGCCTTGCTTTGCCATGATATGTTCCTGTAGCATGTAGTTTTCATGCTCTAAAGTGTGCTTCCTGATGATAAATTCTAGGCTTGTGTTAATTTCACAAAGTCTGAAACCTGTTATCATTTGCACTTTTTCCATGCTTGTTTGAACCTGTTAGTGGATGAATTAGCCGTAGATCAGTGTTCATCTTTTGTCAAGCTTCATGAGTGGATCCCTGCCATATATTTTGTTGCCATGTTTGTGTGCTGTAGCATATTTATCTTGATGCATTTAGTTGGCTACTTGCTGATTATCGCAGACCGGTGCCATATTTGTTTTGCTTGCCATTTCCAAACCGTGCATCCGATTCCGGTGATCTTTATATCGTTTTCAACCGAAATCACCTCACCTTTCCAGTGGCACTCTTGGATTTCCAAGTTGAGGCCAGGTTCAATCATTCCTTTCCAAATCATGCATATGCATCGCATACCGCATCCCGCATATCATACCATGTTCATGTGTTGGTTGTTTACTATGTTGTGTGCCTCTTTCCGGTGTTTGCTTCTTCGGGTTGGTTCCGGTAATGTCGCATTTGTGAGGACCCGTTCATCTACGTCCATTTATCTTCTTCATGGACTCATTCTTCTTCCTTGCGGGATTTCAGGCAAGATGATCATACCCTCGAAATCACTTCTATCTTTGCTTGCTAGATGCTCGCTCTTTTGCTATGCCTATGCTGTGATACCTACCACTTGCTTATCATGCCTCCCATATTGTTGATCCAAGCCTCTAACCCACCTTGTCCTAGCAAACCGTTGTTTGGCTATGTTACCGCTTTGCTCAGCCCCTCTTATAGCATTGTTAGTTGCAGGTGAAGATGAAGTTTGTACCTTGTTGGTACATGGATATGTTGTTCCTTGTTGGAACATGTTTACTTGTTGGGATATCACAATATATCTTATTTAAATAATGCATCTATATACTTGGTAAAGGGTGGAAGGCTCGGCCTTATGCCTGGTGTTTTGTTCCACTCTTGCCGCCCTAGTTTCCGTCATATCGGTGTTATGTTCCCGGATTTTGCGTTCCTTACGCGGTTGGGTTATAATGGGAACCCCTTGATAGTTAGCTTTGAATAAAACTCCTCCAGCAAGGCCCAACCTTGGTTTTACCATTCGCCACCTAGCCTTTTCTTTTCCCTTGGGAGTCGCGCTCTCGAGGGTCATCATTATTTTAACCCCCCGGGCCAGTGCTCCTCTGAGTGTTGGTCCACCTTGTCAGCCGCCGGTGGCCACCAGGGGCAACTCTGGGCTGGCCTACCAGAAGTTTGGACAATCCGTTGTGCCCTGAGAACGAGATATGTGCAGCTCCTATCAGGATTTGTCATCACATTCGGGTGGCTTTGCTGGTCTTGTTTTACCATTGCTGAAATGTCTTGTAACCGTGATTCCGAGTCTGATCGGGTCTTCCCGCTAGAAGGAATATCCTTCGTTGATCGTGAGAGCTTGTGATGGGCTAAGTTGGGACACCCCTGCAGGGTTTTGAACTTTCGAAAGCCGTGCCCGCGGTTATGGGCAGATGGGAATTTGTTAATGTCCGGTTGTAGAAAACCTGAAGTTGACCTTAATTAAAATACATCAACCACGTGTGTTACCGTGATGGTCTCTTTCCGGCGGAGTCCGGGAAGTGAACACGGTGTTGGAGTTATGCTTGACGTAGGTTGTTCTAGGATCACTTCTTGATCATAGTTTCACGATCGTGCTTTGCCTTCTCTTCTCGCTCTCTTTTGCGTACATGTTAGCCACCATATATGCTAGTCGCTTGCTGTAGGTCCACCTCATACCTTTTACCTTACCCATAAGCTTAAATAGTCTTGATCGCGAGGGTGTGAGATTGCTGAGTCCCCGTGACTCACAGATACTTCCAAAACCAGTTTGCAGGTGCCGATGTTACCGAGCAGGTGACGCAACCAAGCTCAAGGAGGAGCTCGATAAAGATCTTGTCCTTTGAGTTGTTTTCATTCTAGTTGATCAGTAGTGGAGCCCAGTTGGGGTCGATCGGGGATCTGTGTAGCATTTGGGGTAGTCTTCTTCCATTTTGGTTCCGTAGCCGGACCTTGTTTGTAACTGGTTGATGTAATGCTTTATTCATGTAATTGTGTGAAGTGGCGAGTGTAAGCCAGCTATGTATCTCTTTCCCTTATGTATTACATGGGTTGTGTGAAGATTACCTCACTTGCGACATTGCTTTCAATGCGGTTATGCCTCTAAGTCGTGCTTCGACACGTGGGAGATATAGCCGCATCGAGGGCATTACACTTGCACAAGTCCATACATGGATCGCTGGAGCTTGCTCACTTTGTTAGCACCTTTAGGATCGACAAAACCTTCTGGTTGCATCATATACAACTCTTCTTTAAGAAATCCATTAAGGAATGGAGTTTTGACATCCAATTGCCAGATTTCATAAAATACGGCAACTGCTAACATGATTCGGACAGACTTTTAAGTATCGATACGAGTGAGAAAATCTCATCGTAGTCAACACCTTGAACTTGTCGAAAACATTTTTGCGACAATTCGAGCTTTGTAGATAGTAACACTACTGTCAGTGTCCGTCTTCCTCTTGTAGATCCATTTATTCTTAATGACTCACCGATCATCGGGCAAGTCAATCAAAGTCCATACTTTGTTCTCATACATGGATCTCATCTCAGATTTCATGGCCTCAAGCATTTCGCGGAATCTGGGCTCATCATCGTTTCATCATAGTTTGTAGGTTCGTCATGGTCAAGTAACATGACATCCATAATAGGATTACCGTACCACTCTGGTGCGGATCTCACTCTGCTTGACCTATAGGTTTGGTAGTAACTTGATCTGAAGTTACATGATCATCATCATTAACTTCCTCACTAATTGGTGTAGGAGTCACAAGAACAGATTTCTGTGATGAACTACTTTCCGATAAGGGAGCAGGTACAGTTACCTCATCAAGTTCTACTTTCCTCCCACTCACTTCTTTCGAGAGAAACTCCTTCTCTAGAAAGGATCCATTCTTAGCAACGAATGTCTTGCCTTTGGATCTGTGATAGAAGGTGTACCCAACTGTCTCCTTTGGGTATCCTATGAAGACACATTTCTCCGATTTGGGTTTGAGCTTATCAGGATGAAACTTTTTCACATAAGCATCGCAACCCCAAACTTTAAGAAATGACAACTTTGGTTTCTTGCCAAACCACAGTTCATATGGTGTCGTCTCAACGTGAATGTAGTTGTCTCTAATGCATAACCCCAAAACAATAGTGGTAAATCAGTAAGAGACGTCATAGATTGCACCATATCTAATAAAGTACAGTTACGATGTTCGGACACACCATTACGCTGTGGTGTTCCAGGTGGCATGAGTTGCGAAATTATTCCGCATTATTTCAAATGAAGACCAAACTCGTAACTCAAATATTCTCCTCCACGATCAGATCATAGAAACTTTATTTTCTTGTTACGATGATTTTCCACTTCACTCTGAAATTATTTGAACTTTTCAAATGTTTCAGATTTATGTGTCATCAAGAAAATATACCCATATCTTACTCAAATAATCTGTGAAGGTCAGAAAATAACGATACCTGTCGCGAGCCTCAACACTCATCGGACTGCATACATCAGTATGTATTATTTCCAACAAGTCTGTTGCTCGCTCCATTGTTCCGGAGAACGGAGTCTTAGTCATCTTGCCCATGAGGCATGGTTCGCAAGCATCAACTGATTCATAATCAAGTGATTCCAAACGCCCATCAGCATGGATTTTCTTCATGCGCTTTACAGCAATATGACCTAAACGGCAGTGCCACAAATAAGTTGCACTATCATTATTAACTTTGCATCTTTTGGCTTCAATATTATGAATATGTGTATCACTACGATCGAGATTCAATAAACCATTCACCTTGGGTGTATGACCATTGAAGGTTTTATTCATGTAAATAGAACAACAATTATTCTTTGACTTTAAATGAATAACCTATTGCAATAAACATGATCAAATCATATTCATGCTTAACGCAAACACCAAATAACATTTATTTAGGTTCAACACTAATCCCGAAAGTATAGGGAGTGTGCGATGATCATATCACTCTTGGAACCACTTCCAACACACATCATCACTTCACCCTTAACTAGTCTCTGTTCATTCTGCAACTCCCGTTTCGAGTTACTAACCTCAGCAACTGAACTAGTATCAAATACTGAGGGTTTGCTATAAACACTAGTAAAGTACACATCAATAACATGCATATCAAATATACTTTTGTTCACTTTGCCATCCTTCTTATCCGCCAAATACTTGGGGCAGTTCTCCTTCCAATGACCAGTCCCTTTGCAGTAGAAGCACTTAGTCTCAAGCTTAGGTCTAGACTTGGGCTTCTTCACTTGAGCAGCAACTTCCTTGCCGTTCTTCTTGAAGTTCCCCTTCTTCCCTTTGCCTTTTTCTTGAAACTAGTGGTCTTGTAAACCATCAACGCTTGATGCTTTTCTTGATTTCTACCTTCGTCGATTTCAGCATCACGAAGAGCTTGGGAATCATTTCCGTTATCCCTTGCATATTATAGTTCATCACGAAGTTCCAGTAACTTGGTGATAGTGACTAGAGAACTCTGCCAATCACTATCTTATTTGGAAGATTAACTCCCACTTGATTCAAGTGATTATAGTACTCAGACATTCTGAGCACATGCTCACTACCTGAGCTATTCTCATCCATCTTGTAGGCAAAGTTATTGTCAAAGGTCTCATACCTTTCGACATGGGCATGAGTCTGAAATACTAATTTCAACTCTTGGAACATCTCATATGCTCTATGGCGTTTAAAACGTCTTTGAAGCCCCGATTCTAAGCCGTAAAGCATGGTGCACAAGTGCTTCTGGAGGGGCGTAATGCGGAGGCGGACAAACTATTTTACGACCACCATTGTCGTAAGCCCAGTGATACATCTCCAACGTGTCTACTTTTCCAAACACTTTTGCCCTTGTTTTGGACTCTAACTTGCATGATTTGAATGGAACTAACCCGGACTGACACTGTTTTCAGCAGAATTGCCATGGTGTTATTTTTATGCAGAAATAAAGTTCTCGGAATGACCTGAAAATTAACGGAGAATTTTTTGGAGTATATAAAAAATATTGGCGAAAGAATCAACGCCAGGGGGCACACCCTATCCACAACGGTGGGGGCGCGCCTACCCCCCTGGGGGCACCCCCTGCCTCGTGGGCCCCCTGATGCTCCACCGACCTCAACTCCAACTCCATATATTCATGTTCGGGGAGAAAAATAAGAGAGAAGGATTCATCACATTTTATGATACGGAGCCGCCGCCAAGCCCTAATCTCTCTCGGGAGGGCTGATCTGGAGTTCGTTCGGGGCTCCGGAGAGGGGAACCTGTCGCCATCGTCATCATCAACCTTCCTCCATCACCAATTTCATGATGCTCACCACCGTGCGTGAGTAATTCCATCATGGTCTTGCTAGACGGTGATGGGTTGGATGAGATTTATCATGTAATCGAGTTAGTTTTGTTAGGATTTATCATGTAATAGATTGATGTTGCTATGACTTTGCTATGCTTAATGCTTGTCACTAGGGCCCGAATGCCATGATTTCAGATCTGAACCTATTATGTTTTCATGAATATATGTGAGTTCTTGATCCTATCTTGCAAGTCTATAGTCACCTATTATGTGTTATGACCCGTTAACCCCGAAGTGACAATAATCGGGATACTTACCGGTGATGACCGTAGTTTGAGGAGTTCATGTATTCACTAAGTGTTAATGCTTTGGTCCGCTACTCTATTAAAAGGAGGCCTTAATATCCCTTAGTTTCCAATAGGACCCCGCTACCACGGGAAAAGATGTCATGCAAGTTCTTTTCCATAAGCATGTATGACTATATTCAGAATACATGCCTACATTACATTAATGAACTGGAGCTAGTTCTGTGTCACCCTATGTTATAATTGTTGCATGAGGAATCGCATCCGACATAATTATCTATCACTGATCCATTGCCTACGAGCTTTTCACATATTGATCTTTGCTTAGTTACTTTACTATTGCCACTGTTACCAATTCTACAAAACTGCTATTGTTACTTTTGCTACTGTTACCACTACTATCATATTAGTTTGCTACTAAATACTTTGCTGCTGATATTAAGTTTTCCAGGTGTGGTTGAATTGACAACTCAACTGCTAATACTTGATAATATTCTTTGGCTCCCCTTGTGTCGAATCAATAAGTTTGGGTTGAATACTCTACCCTTGAAAACTGTTGCGATCCCCTATGCTTGCAGGTTATCAAGACTATTTTCTGGCGCCATTGTCGGGGAGCACAGCTCTATTCTTTGAGTCACTTTTGATTTATATCTGCTGATCACTATGAGGAACTTGAAAGATGAAAGAACCAAGATTTTCCCTCAACTACGAGGGGAGGTAAGGAACTGCCATCTAGCTCTGCGCTTGATTGACCTTCTGTTTTGAGTAAACTTGCGACACCTACACCTGCTATTGATTCTGATAGGTCGCATGTTATTGATGATGCCACTTCTACTATGCATAATACTTATGATGAAACTACCTCTATGCTTGATACTACTGTGCCATTAGGTGAATTTCTTGATGAACAACTTGCTAGGGTTAGAGAGAATGAAATTATTGAAACTGATAATATTGATGAAAGTGATGATGAAGATTCTCCCCCTAGATATGAATTGTCTGTTGTGCCTGAGGGTTATGTTATGGATGAAGAAACTGCTAGAGATTTTCTTGCTTGCAATGATAGATATGATCTTAAGAAATTATTAGCTAAGCTGAAAGAAAAATCTTTGAATGCTAGAATGAAATATGACCCTGCTTTTTCTACTTCACCTATGTGTATTTCCGATAAGGATTATGATTTATCTGTCGATTCTTAGATAATTACTTTGGTTGAATCTGATCCTTTTTATGGCTATGAATCTGAAACTGTTGTGGCACATCTTACTAAACTAAATGATATAGCCACCCTATTCACCAATGATGAGAAAACTCACTATTACTTTATCCTTAAGTTATTTCCGTTCTCATTAAAGGGTGATGCTAAAACATGGTTTAATTCTCTTGGTCATGGTTGTGTGCGTAGTCCCCAGGATATGATTTATTACTTCTCAGCTAAATATTTCCCTGCTCATAAGAAACAAGCTACCTTAAGGGAAATATATAATTTTGTGCAAATTGAAGAAGAGAGTCTCCCACAAGCTTGGGGGAGGCTTCTCCAATTACTTAATGTTTTGCCTGATCATCCTCTCAAGAAAAATGAAATACTTGATATCTTTTATAATGGACTAACTGATGCTTTCAGAGACCACCTGGATAGTTGTGCTGGTTGTGCTTTCAGGAAAAGAACTGTTGATCAAGCTGAATTGCTATTGAATAATATGTTGAGTAATGAAAATTATTGGACACTTCCTGAACCAACTCCTAAGCCAACTTCGAAGAAAAGGGGTATTCTATTTCTTAGTCCTGAAGATATGCAAGAGGCAAAGAAATCTATGAAAGAAAAAGGTATTAAAGCTAAAGATGTTAAGAATTTACCACTTATTGAAGAAATACATGGTCTCGATAACCCGACATGGGTAGTAAAGGTAAATTCTCTCTATATATTTGATAAATGTGAAATCCCATCTACTAAGTTTGCTAGCCAATGCTTGGATGAGTTTGATGACTTTATGGTTAAGCAAGAAGACTTCAATGCTTATGTTGGTAGACAATTGAAACACAATGCTTATATTATTGAACACTTGAGTGATTATATGTATAGATTTAAAGGTGAACTTAAACTTATTAGTAAACATGCTTCTATGGTTACCACTCAAGTAGAACAAGTACTTAAGGCTCAGAATGATTTGCTTAATGAATTAAATAATAAGAAAATGATAATTCTGTTAGAGTTATGACTAGAGGGGTTAAAATGACTCAGGAACCTTTGTATCCTGAGGGCCATCCTAAGAGAATTGAGAAAGATTCTCAGAGAACTAATGTTGATGCACCTAGTACTTCTAAGAAGAATAAAAAGAAAAATGATAGGACTTTGCATGCTTCTAGTGAACCTGTTGTAGACACACCTGAGAATCCCAATGATATTTCTATTGCTGATGTTGAAACACAATCTGGTAATGAACATGAAGCTAGTGATAATGTTAATGATGATGTTCATGTTTATGCTCAACCTAGCAATAACAATGATGTAGAGACTGAACCTGTTGTTGATCTTGATAACCCACAATAAAAGAATCAATGTTATGATAAGAGAGACTTTGTTGCTAGGAAGCACGGTAAGAAAGAGAACCATGGGTTCAAAAACCCATGCCTTTTCCTCCTAAACTATCCAAGAAAAAGGATGATGAGGATTTTGAGCGCTTTGCTGAAATGATTAGACCTATGTTTTTGTGTATGCGTTTGAGTGATATGCTTAGAATGAACCCTTATGCTAAGTATATGAAAGATATTGTTACTAATAAAAGAAAGATACCGGAAGCTGAAATTTCCACCATGCTTGCTAATTACACTTTTAAGGGCGGAATACCAAAGAAACTTGGAGATCCAGGAGTACCAACTATACCATGCTCCATTAAAAGAAACTATGTTAAAACTGCTTTATGTGATCTCGGAGCCGGTGTTAGTGTTATGCCTCTCTCTTTATATCATAGACTTGATTTGAATAAGTTGACACCTACTGAAATATCTTTGCAAATGGCTGATAAATCAACTCCTATACATGTCGGTATTTTTGAGGATGTGCCTGTTGTGGTTGCAAACGTTACTATTTTAACGGACTTTGTTATTCTTGATATTCCCGAGGACGATAGTATGTCGATTATACTTGGTAGACCCTTTTTGAATACTGCAGGGGCTGTTATTGATTGCAACAAAGGCAATGTCACTTTTCATGTTAATGGTAATGAGCATACGGTACACTTTCCAAGGAAACAACCTCAAGTCCACAGTATCAATTCTATTGGAATAACTTCAACGATTACTATTGGAGGTTTTGAATTTCATCTTCCTACTGTCAAGAAGAAATATGATATTCTTATTGTTGGGGACGTGCATATCCCCGTTGAGGTAACCTAGTGTTATTTGAAATTTCTCCAGTTTCATGCAATTCGGAATGAGTTTGTTAACAAGACTTGATCAACCTTGTTAGTGGATTCCTTTTGATGAGCATGAGATGGATGAAGTTAGAAAGCACAACTTTATGTACCCTCTTTTTACTTTCTGTTATTTAGTTTAAATAAAGTAAAAATAGTATTTTCCGCCTGTTTTCTGAATTATCCTTGCAATAAAAAATACCCCGAAAATAAAAGTTCTCCACTTGTCTTGAAAAATGAAATATGATTTTTTTTCCAGAATATTTAAGAATTATTGGCACTCAGAACACATCAGGGGGACCCATCGTGTGCCCACGAGGGTGGAGGGCGCGCCCTACCCCCTTGGAGTGCTCCCTGCCTCGTGGACTCCACATGGGTCCCCTCCACTTATTCTTGCACCCACACACTTCGTCTTCCTCTAGAAAAAATCATCCACCAGCTCAAACCCGTGTTCTAGCTCATCTTGCTACCATTTTCGATCTCCTTGCTGAAAGCTCCATTCACAAAACTACTTTGGGGGATTGTGCTTCCGTATGTGACTCCTTCAATGGTCCAATTAGTTTTTGTTCTAGTGCTTTATTTATTGCAAATTTTTGCTGCTTAGGTGACCCTGTTCTTGAGCATGCATGTCAAATTTATGTGGTCAAAAGTAGTTTTAATGCATGATATAGCCTCTAGGCACTTGTAGGATTAGTTGATATCAATTTTGTTGAGTTTGGTTCACTTTTATTTTAAGTTACTAAAAATTTCAGAAATTTTCAGAAAAAGATGAAGAGATTTTTTAGGGGCTCATCGAGCTGAAGCTCTAAGGATAAGCAAAGTGAAGAAAATAAGAAGCCCAAGTATAATCTCCCTCGTACTGCGGAGGTTCGGTCGTGTGAAAGGCCATGTGATGAGTTCTTGAGAGAAGCCGGGATTTATGAAGATTTTTATTATTTGGCCGAGAATGCAGGCCTCACCGACTTCCTCCATGATCAGCGTGAACAATATCTCTTACTCACCCATATTTTTGTGCAAAATTTTCATTTCCATGCTAGGAGATCACCACCTTCGGTGGAATTTTATTTATATGATGAGCATAAGGAGATGTCACTTTATGATTTTTGTCGGGTTTGTAGGATACCCTTTGAGGGTAGCATAGAGGAACCACATCGTAATGATGTGGAGGGATTTATTGATATGATTGTTGTAGGGGAAACGAGGAAAGTTTCCGATGCAAGAATCACTAGCATACATTTTCCTGTTCTACGTTTACTTTGCAATATTTGCTAGTAGATGCTTAATTGGTCGCGGGAACTGGGGAATCTTAGTGCCCCTGATATTGTTATTTTGCACCATGCTTTGTTTCGTGATATCACTTTCAGTTTAGGCGCTATTGTTGCTAAACGGTTAAATCTGAACCATACAAAGGGTCCCGTCTTGGGGGGCATCTTCGCCTTGCGCCTTGCTGCACACTTTAACATACCTATTAGGCATTATGAGAAAGAGGAAAAGTTGTTGCCTCATATTTTTCTAGATTATAAGAGCATGGTAGCACATGATTTTATTGTTAAGAATAAGAAGAAGATGCTTAACTATAGACTGATGTTTGATAAGAATCACTTTGAGATTATTACCTTGCCTACTCCCTCTTTGTTCAACATATTTTCAGGCATGTACCTTTTTCCGGAGGCCATTCAGGCATACCAGAGCCTGACATCAGCTCCAGAGTCGGAGCCACTATCTGATCCTCACCGTCAGTCTGTTTATCAGTGGGATCTGGAGGAGATCGCCAACCAGTGGCACCCCTAAGACCCTCCTTAGTACACCAGAGAGGGCAGTTTTGATCCATGGGCATAGACCAACTTAGGCCAAAAGCCTAAGCTTGGGGCAGTACGTATTTCTCACCGACATTACATTCATGTTCACACACTCATGCCAGTTGTCGGTGCTCATACTTTTTCATTGTATCATCCATGCTAGTTTATTTTATTTTTAAGCTTTCTTCTTGTGTGTTTGAAAAACCTTAAGAAAAAAAATAGTTGTAGCTTTTAGCTAGTTTACTTTCCATGCATGTAGTAGTAGTAGTTAAAAAGAAAACCCAAAAAGATTTGTCATTCTTCTTTTGCTTGTTGAGAGCTTTCCCGTGTAAATAGTTTTATTTCCTTTCTTTTCCTTTGGGGTCGAGAGGAGAAGACCATGATGAGTATGTTGAGTGGCTCTCATATGCATTATTGTTGATCTAACAAAGAGCCCATATTACCTTATCTTCTCCCTTGAATTGAATGCTTGCAAATTCCCCCATAGTCCAATGCACGTGCACTATTATTATCCACACTATTCGGTTGTGCAAGTGAAAGGCAATAATGACGATATATGATGGACAGATTGAGATGAGAGAAGCTGGTATGAACTCGACCTCTCTTGTTTTTGTAAATATGATTAGTCCATTGTTCCTGATTTAGCCTATTATGAATGAAACATGTTTGCAATGATAATTAGATATTATAGTTGCTTATGCCATGCTTAATTTGCTAGGAGTTTATAATGGTTTACCTTGCGTGCCAACATGCTATTAGAATGGTTGTGATGTCGTATGATAGGGTGGTATCCTCCTTTGAACGATTCGAGTGGCTTGACTTGGCACATGTTCACGCATGTAGTTGAAACAAAATCAACATAGCCTCCACGATATTTATGTTCATGGTGATTTATATCCTACTCATGCTTGCATTCAGTGTTGATTAATTTTAATGCATGTTCATGACTGTTCTCGCTCTCTAGCTGGTCGCTTCCCAGTCTCTTTCTAGCCTTCACTTGTACTAAGTGGGAATACTGCTTGTGCATCCAACTCCATAAACCCCAAAAGTTATTCCATATGAGTCCACCATACCTTCCTATATGCGGTATCTACCTGCCGTTCCAAGTAAATTTGTATGTGCCAAACTCTAAACCTTCAAATAAAAATTATGTTTTGTATGCTCGAATAGCTCATGTATCAACTAGGGTTGTCTGTATCTTCCATGCTAGGCGGGTTATTCTCAAGAGGAGTGGACTCCGCTCCTCACTCACGAGAAAATGGCTGGTCACCGCCAGTCCCATGCTCAAACCAAATCAAAATAATTGCAAACAAAACTCCCCCAGGATTGTTGTTAGTTGGAGGCACCCGTTGTTTCGGGCAAGCCATGGATTGATGCTTGTTGGTGGTGGGGGAGTATAAACTTTACCATTCTGCTTGGGAACCGCCTATAATGTGTGTAGCATGGAAGATATCGAGATCTCTTGGTTGTTATGTTGACAATGAAAGTATACCGCTCAAAATATTATTCATCTCTATTTCAAAATCAAGCTCTAGCACCTCTACAAATCCCTGCTTCCCTCTGCGAAGGGCCTATCTATTTACTTTTATGATGAGTCATCATCCTCTTATTAAAAAGCACAAGTTGGAGAGCACCGCTGTCATTTGCATGTATTATTATTAGTTTACATTGAGTATGACTGTGACTGGATATCTTTTACCATGAATTAAAATTTCCAGTCAGCCCTTGATCTTCAGGGGTGCTCTGCATTTATGTTTTGCGGTCTCAGAAAGGGCTAGCGAGATACCATCTTGTTATATCATGTTATGATTGTTTTGAGAAAGTGTTGTCATCCGAAATTTATTATTATTGCTCGCTAGTTGATTATGCCATTGATATGAGTAAACATGAGACCTAAATGTTATTGTGAATATGGTTAGTTCATAATCTTTGCTGAAAACTTGAATAATGGCTTTACATATTTACAACAACAAGAGCAAACAGAGTTTGCAAAAGTTTTTCTTTATCACTTTCAGTTTATCAATTGAATTGCTTGAGGACAAGCAAAGGTTTAAGCTTGGGGGAGTTGATACGTCTCCAATGTATCTACTTTTCGAAACACGTTTGCCCTTGTTTTGGACTCTAACTTGCATGATTTGAATGGAACTAACACGGACTGATGTTGTTTTCAGCAGAATTGCCATGGTGTTATTTTTGTGTAGAAATAAAAGTTCTCAGAATGACCTGAAAATCAACGGAGAATATTTTTGGAATATATAAAAAATACTGGCGAAAGAATCAACGCCAGGGGGAACACCCTATCCACAATGGTGGGGGTGCGCCTACCCCCCTGGGGGCACCCCCTGCCTCATGGGCCCCCTGATGCTCCACCGACCTCAACTCCAACTCCATATATTCACGTTCGGGGAGAAAAAATAAGAGAGAAGGATTCATCACGTTTTATGATACGGAGCCACCACCAAGCCCTAATCTCTCTCGGGAGGGTTGATCTTGAGTCCGTTCGGGGCTCCGGAGAGGGGAATCCGTCGCCATCGTAATCACCAACCTTCCTCCATCACAAATTTCATGATGCTCGCCGCCGTGTGTGAGTAATTCCATCGTAGGCTTGCTGGACGGTGATGGGTTGGATGAGATTTATCATGTAATCGAGTTAGTTTTGTTAGGGTTTGATCCCTAGTATCCATTATGTTTTGAGATTGATGTTGCTATGACTTTGCTATGCTTAATGCTTGTCACTAGGGCCCGAGTACCATGATTTCAGATCTGAACCTATTATGTTTTCATGAATATATGTGAGTTCTTGATCCTATCTTGCAAGTCTATAGTCACCTATTATGTGTTATGATCCGTTAACCCCGAAGTGACAATAATCGGGATACTTACCGGTGATGACCGTAGTTTGAGGAGTTCATGTATTCACTAAGTGTTAATGCTTTGGTCCGGTACTCTACTAGAAGGAGGCCTTAATATCCCTTAGTTTCCAATAGGACCCCACTGCCATGGGAAAAGATGTCATGCAAGTTCTTTTCCATAAGCCTGTATGACTATATTCGGAATACATGCCTACATTACATTAATGAACTTGAGCTAGTTCTGTGTCACGCTATGTTATAACTGTTGCATGAGGAATCGCATCCGACATAATTATCCATCACTGATCCATTGCCTACAAGGTTTTCACATATTGATCTTTGCTTAGTTACTTTACCATTGCCACTGTTACCATTGCTACAAAACTGCTACTGTTACTTTTGCTACCGTTACCACTACTATCATATTACTTTGCTACTAAATACTTTGATGCAGATATTAAGTTTTCCAGGTGTGGTTGAATTGAAAACTCAATTGCTAATACTTGAGAATATTCTTTGGCTCCCCTTGTGTCGAATCAATAAATTTGGGTTGAATACTCTACCCTCGAAAACTGTTGCGATCCCCTATACTTGTGGGTTATCACCCGGCCGCCTGTAGCTCCTTCAGCTTCTTCAGGACCAGACTCCGTCGGGGGTCGACGGATTTCTTGTGCCCCCAATGGGGGAGCTTGACAGTCAGCTCAGTCGGGATTGCAAAGTGGGACTGGCCTCCCTGGCATCGATGTAGACCCAGTGCTGTCGGAAGCCCCCCACCTTCTTGAGGAACGACATATCAATGATATGCTTATCCCTCTTGTCATCCATGTGGAAGGAGGTGCAGGAAGAATGATGTTGCCCTACAGAGATCCGCAGGTTGTAGAAGGTCCGGAAGAGCTCCACAAAAGACATCGCCCCCAGATAGGCCTCCAGAGGTAGGCGAAAATGACAAGGACAAGAATGGAGTTGGACTGGAGATGAAACAAGCGGATCTGGTAGAATTCCAAGATGGCTAGGTGGAAGTCAGAGAAGGGCGGCACCAACCCTACGAAAAGCGAGTGGAAGAAGACGGCGACCGCCACGGGCCCCAAGTCGGGTTGTGGACATGAGCTTGGCTAGACTTGGGTGGCCCCCCACTCGTTGTGGTCGCTAGCTAGATGAGGGCACACCCTGGCTAGCTCCTTCTTGTCAACGATGGTGGATCGCCACAGGGCCGGCCCGTACTCATTGACAATACTCTTCTGATCGGCAAGAGCCTTCGCCATGGGCCCCTTGCCCTTCGCGACAGAGGAGGTCTTCTTGGGTGCCATGGTGGCAGAAGAAGAAGTAGGGGAGCTGTGCATAGGAAGGCGGAGAGGGAGACGAGAAGCAATGATGCGCTCGCACCTCGCATGTGTAGGCTTTATGGCCAAAACGGCGGTTATCGAGGCATCATGGGGAGTGGGAGCATCCCCGTCCCATCGCGCTGCCACGTGTCCCTGCCTAGGCCTAGTAGGCTTAGGCCTCGCGTCGTTTTGCCCCTCCTAAATGGGTGGAGCATGCGCGCCACGGGCCCGGGGGTTACTATCGGCCGAGTGGGAACCAAGGTAACACGGGCCACCTGCCTATGGCCCAGGAAGGGTCACTTAGCCCAAATCATAAGGCAGCCCACCAACGGGCGCCATGAGCTAGCAGCCTCGCGAGGGGCTCCCTTCCATGAAGGACTCCACCGATTCCACTACCACTGCAGGCAGCCTCATGAGCCCCCCCCCCCGCCCCACCCTTGTGAGGCACCCTCTCTTGAGGCCTCCCGAGGATCCATGCAGGGTGGATGATGCCCGTCATGTGGGTGATGTCGATAAAGCAGGCACTAGCCTACACAGCCAGGACAATTTCCCCTTTGGTGCTAAGGGAGCAGTTGTGCCAAACTGCCCCCAAAGCAAGTCCCAAGAGTTTCCCCTTTGGTGATAGAGGACCAAGATGGTGGCACGGTAGGACGAAGGTCATCGTTGAGCCCCTGGCACATCATGGATAATATCTTTTGCAGGCCAAGACCACCTTTCATCAGGAGAAGCACCAGCGCCTGTCCCCTTTCAAATGCCGCCCTATGGTAGCCATTTCCCGCTCATATTTTTGGGGAAGAGGCCCAAGGCATCTATTTAAGGGGCAGTGTGGCCACCGTAGCAAGGGATCGGCTTGTCACCTCTTGCCTAAACCCTAGCGCCATTGCAAGTACTCTCGAGCTTCGGCTCATCTTGTAGCTCCAAGCGCACTGTCCACAAGCAAATACAACCAAGCAAGAGTAGGGTATTACACCGCAAGGTGTCCCGAACCTGGGTAGCTTGTTGTGTCCTCGCCATGCCTAGCTCGTAGCCTCGTAGCTACAAAGCCAAGCCCCTAGAGCTCGAACCGGGGTTTTTGGAGGATTTCTCATGGCTCAGAATCAATCCTCGACAAGCTTATTAGTAGGAATCGTCTGTATTGTTATCGGTCTTCCCACGCATTTTTGATTATTGACATGTCATGTATCACACATATCTTGTTAAGTTGAACTGTGTCTGTTGTTTTGGATCATCACAAACAGTCATCCAGGTGAACTGTATGTTGTCTATCGCACACACATTGATCTGGCTAACCATTTCTATTGTGTTGGCTAATCGCAAACAGTTCATCCGAGTGAACTGTATGACGTATGTAAGGGCATAATTATCCCTAAGGTGCTTTGGTGATTGATGACAATGCTTTTGCGGACTAATCGTGTGCCTTGAGTATTCCAGACATTTCATTACTAGGCACAAGACGGTTTGATGCCCCTCGAAGATTATTGAAGACGGCGTTTTTCTATGTTCCTTTTCGGTGGATTTGAATCGTAGGAAGTCGGACTATTAAGAGGGGGTCCACTTTGGAAAGGTTTGTGTGGAATCATCACGTACACGTTTACTCCTTTTTGCACCGCCTTTCCCTTAGCACTATGGAGCATCCTCCGTTTCTTCGTGTTTATGCAAAAAGAAGGATTCCTAGTGTTGCTGCTCTGGGTCATGCGGTAGTACTGCTCTTCGGAGCGGTAGTACCGCAGGCCCCCGCGGTAGTACCACAGGTGGTCACGGTAGTACCGCTCCTTGGGAGCCGTAGTACCATGAGTCCTGGCCTGGCACAACAACATGAGCGGAAGTAGGGGCGGATGTAATTTTTTACATTCGCTGCCTGCACTGTAGTACTGCATGCCTGGTGCGGTAGTACCGTGTCGGATTTTTGCATTGTTTGAAACTCAGCGGAAGTTGCCACGGATGTTTGTTTATCCGTCCGCGCCCTTCCTAGGCTAGTCCAATCCTTCCTTGCAGTAGTACCGCAAGGGGCAGCAGTAATACCACGCGAGCGGCAGTACCACCCCAGCTTCTTTGCTACAGGCCTGGGCTAGCTCCTGCCGTGGCCACGGTAGTACCACGGTTCGCTGCGGTAGTACCACTAGTTTGGTGCGGTGGTACCGCAGGTCACGGGCTGGTTAAGTGGATAATGGTTGGATTTGTCTCTCCACTATATAAGGGGTGTCTTCTTCTCCGAGTTGACTACCTCTTCCAACCCTAAGCTCCATTGTTGCTCCAAGCTCCATTTTTTCCCGATATCTCTCCCTAGCCAATCAAACTTGTTGATTTTTAGGGATTGGTTGAGAAGGCCTCGATCTACACTTCCACCAAGAGAAATTCGATTCCCCCACTAATCCCTTGCGGATCTTGTTACTCTTGGGTGTTTGAGCACCTTAGACGGTTGAGGTCACCGCGGAGCCATATTCCATTGTGGTGAAGGTTCATGGTGTTGTTGGGAGCCTCCAATTAAGTTTTGGAGATTTCCCCAACCTTGTTTGTAAAGGTCCAGTCGCCGCCTCCAAGGGAACGAATAGTGGAATCACGGTATCTCGCATTGTGTGAGGGTGTAAGGAGAATATGGTGTCCCTAGTGGCTTCTTGGGGAGCATTGTGCCTCCACACCGCTCCAACGGAGACGTACTTCCCCTCAAAAGGAAGGAACTTCAGTAACACATCCTCATCTTCACCGGCTCCACTCTTGGTTATCTCGTGCCTTTACTTGTGCAAGCCTTTTGTGTTATTTCCCTTACTTGCTTGTGTGCTTGTTGTCGTTGCATCATATAGGTTGATCACCTAGTTGCATATCAAGACAACCTACTTTGATGCAAAGTTTAATTTGGTAAAGAAAAGCTAAAAATTGTTAGTTGCCTATTCACCCCCCCCCCTCCTAGTCAACTATATCGATCATTTCAATTGGTATCAGAGCCTCGTCTCTTTACTGAGGACTTTATCGTCCGAAGAGTATGGTTGACACCGTAGACGATGTGGAGGAGCACTCCGCTGTGAACCCGATCTCGTCTTCGGGCGATGGGGGAACCACGGTCTCTCATGAGGAATTCAATGTGGCTTTGGACACATTGAAAACCTCCATGACGACCGAGGTTGAAAGCATGTTTAATAAATTCCTAGAAGGGCTTAAACTATCCACCTGTAACACCCTCGATGCGACTATAGCTCCCACGTGTTGAGGCACGACTTAGAGACATAATCGCATTGAAGGCATATGTCGCAAGTTAGGCAATCTTCACAACATCCCATGTAATATGAATAATAAAGGGGAGAACATAGTTGGCTTACACTCGCCATGTCAATCAAGAACATAAATAACACTACATCATCCAAAACACTCATGGCCCGACTACGGTGCCAAAATAGAAGAGAACCCAACATGCGACACAGTACCAATCAAACCCCAACTAGGCACCACTACTGATCATCAGGAAAAGACACGTAGTATCGCTGAGATTCCTCGTAGAACTCCCACTTGAGCTCGTACTTGTCACCTGGAGCGGAATCACCTGGACCTGCATCTGGATTTATAGTATCTGTGAGCCACAGGGACTCAGCAATCTCGCACCCTCGCGATCAAGACTATTTAAGCTTATAGGAAGGGTAAGGCAATATATATGTGGAGCTGCAGCAAGCGACTAGCAAGTTATTGGAAATATGCCCTAGAGGCAATAATAAAAGTATTATTATTATATTTCTTTGTTCATGATAATTGTCTTTATTCATGCTATAACTGTATTATCCGGAAATCGTAATACACGTGTGAATAATAGACACCAACATGTCCCTAGTAAGCCTCTAGTTGACTAGCTCGTTGATCAACAGATAGTCATGGTTTCCTGACTATGGACATTGGATGTCATTGATAACGGGATCACATCATTAGGAGAATGATGTGATGGACAAGACCCAATCCTAAACATAGCACAAGATCGTATAGTTCGTTTGCTAGAGTTTTCCAATGTCAAGTATCTTTTCCTTTGACCATGAGATCGTGTAACTCCCGGATACCGTAGGAGTGCTTTGGGTGTACCAAACGTCACAACGTAACTAGGTGACTATAAAGGTGCATTACAGGTATCTCCGAAAGTGTTTGTTGGGTTGACACAGATCAAGACTGGGATTTGTCACTCCGTGAGACGGAGAGGTATCACTGGGCCCACTCGGTAATGCATCATCATAACGAGCTCAAAGTGACCAAGTGTCTGGTCACTGGATCATGCATTACGGTACAAGTAAAGTGACTTGCCGGTAACGAGATTGAACGACGTATTGGGATACCGACGATCGAATCTCCGGCAAATAACATACCGATTGACAAAGGGAATTGTATACGGGGTTGCTTGAATCCTCGACATCGTGGTTCATCCGATGAGATCATCGTGGAGTATGTGGGAGCCAACATGGGTATCCAGATCCCGCTGTTGGTTATTGACCGGAGAGTCGTCTCGGTCATGTCTACATATCTCCCGAACCCGTAGGGTCTACACACTTAAGGTTCGGTGACGCTAGGGTTGTAGGGATAAGTATATGCAGTAACCCGAATGTTGTTCGGAGTCCCGGATGAGATCCCGGACGTCACGAGGAGTTACGGAATGGTCCGGAGGTGAAGAATTATATATAGGAAGTGCTATTTCGGCCATCGGGACAAGTTTCGGGGTTATCGGTATTGTACCAGGACCACCGGAAGGGTCCCGGGGGCCCACCGGGTGGGGCCACCTGCCCCAGGGGCCACATGGGCTAGAGGGGTTGCGCCTTGGCCTACATGGGCCAAGGGCACCAGCCCCAATAGGCCCATGCTCCTAGGGTTTCCATATGGGAGGAGTCCCACTAGTGGAAGGCACCCTAGGTGCCTTGGGGGGGAGGGAAACCTCCCTTGGCCGCCGCCCCCTAGGAGATTGGATCTCCTAGGGCCGGCGCCCCCCCCTTGGCCCTCCTATATATAGTGGGGGAAGGAGGGCTTTTCATCCATGCCTTTGGTTGCCTCCCTCTCCCTCTCCAACACCTCCTCCTCCTCCATAGTGCTTGGCGAAGCCCTGCCGGAGTACTGCAGCTCCATCAACACCACGCCGTCGTGCTGCTGCTGGTGCCATCTCCCTCAACCTCTCCTTCCCCCTTGCTGGATCAAGAAGGAGGAGACATGGCTGTTCCATACGTGTGTTGAACGCGGAGGTGCCGTCCGTTCGGTGCTAGGATCTCCGGTGATTTGGATCACGTCGTGTACGACTACCTCATCCCCGTTCTTTGAACGCTTCCGCTCGCGATCTACAAGGTACGTAGATGCATCTAATCACTCGTTGCTTGATGAACTCATAGATGGATCTTGGTGAAACCATAGGAAATTTTTTGTTTTCTGCAACGTTCCCCAACAGTGGCGTCATGAGCTAGGTCTATGCGTAGTTCTCTTGCACGAGTAGAACACAATTTGTTGTGGGCGTTGATGTTATCAACTTTCTTGCCGCTACTAGTCTTATCTTGCTTCAACGGTATTGTGGGATGAAGCGGCCCGGACCAGCCTTACACGTACGCTTATGTGAGACCGGTTCCACCGACTAACATGCACTAGTTGCATAAGGTGGCTGGCGGGTGTCTATCTCTCCTACTTTAGTTGGAGCGGATTCAATGAAAAGGTTCCTTATGAAGGGTAAATAGAAGTTGACAAATCATGTTGTGGCTTTCACGTAGGTAAGAAAACGTTCTTGCTAGAACCCTACTTCAGCCACGTAAAACTTGCAACAACAATTAGAGGACGTCTAACTTGTTTTTGCAGCAAGTGCTTTGTGATATGATATGGCCAAAGTTGTGATGGATGATGAATGATATATATGTGATGTATGAGTTGTTCATGCTATTGTAATAGGAATCACGACTTGCATGTCGATGAGTATGACAACCGGCAGGAGCCATAGGAGTTGTCTTTATTTTGTATGACCTGCGTGTCATTGAGAAACGCCATGTAAATTACTTTACTTTATTGCTAAACGCGTTAGCCATAGCAGTAGAAGTAATAGTTGGCGAGCAACTTCATGGAGACACAATGATGGAGATCATGGTGTCATGCCGGTGACAAGATGATCATGGAGCCCCAAGATGGAGATCAAAGGAGCTATGTGATATTGGCCATATCATGTCACTATTATTATTTGATTGCATTTGATGTTTATCATGTTTTGCATCTTGCTTATTTAGAACGACGGTAGTAAATAAGATGATCCCTCATAATAATTTCAAGAAAGTGTTCCCCCTAACTGTGCACCGTTGCGACAGTTCGTTGTTTCAATGCACCACGTGATGATCGGGTGTTTGATTCTTACGTTCACATACAACGGGTGTAAGACAGATTTACACATGCAAAACACTTAGGTTGACTTGACGAGCCTAGCATGTGTATAGACATGGCCTCGGAACACAGAAGACCGAAAGGTCGAGCATGAGTCGTATAGAAGATACGATCAACATGAAGATGTTCACCGACGTTGACTAGTCCGTCTCACGTGATGATCGGACACGGCCTAGTTGACTCGGATCATGTTATACTTAGATGACTAGCAGAGGGATGTCTATCTAAGTGGGAGTTCATTGAATAATTTGATTAGATGAACTTTATTATCATGAACTTAGTCTAAAAATCTTTGCAATATGTCTTGTAGATCAAATGGCCAACGTAGTCCTCAACTTCAATGCGTTCCTAGAGAAAACCAAGCTGAAAGACGATGGCAGCAACTATACGGACTGGGTCCGGAACCTGAGGATCATCCTCATAGCTGCCAAGAAAGATTATGTCCTACAAGCACCGCTAGGTGATCCACCCGTTCCACAGAACCAAGACGTTATGAACGCTTGGCAGACACGTGCTGATGACTACTCCCTCGTTCAGTGCGGCACGCTTTACAGCTTAGAGCCGGGGCTCCAAAAGCGTTTTGAGAGACATGGAGCATATGAGATGTTCGAAGAGCTGAAAATGGTTTTTCAAGCTCATGCCCGGGTCGAGAGATATGAAGTCTCTGACAAATTCTTTAGCTGTAAGATGGAGGAAAATAGTTCTGTCAGTGAGCACATACTCACTATGTCTGGGTTACATAACCGCTTGACTCAGCTCGGAGTTAATCTCCCGGATGATGCGGTCATTGACAGAATCCTCCAGTCGCTTCCACCAAGCTACAAGAGCTTTGTGATGAACTTCAATATGCAGGGGATGGAAAAGACCATTCCTGAGGTATTTGCAATGTTGAAATCAGCAGAGGTAGAAGTCAAGAAAGAACATCAAGTGTTGATGGTCAATAAAACCACTAAGTTCAAGAAGGGAAAGGGTAAAAAGAACTTCAAGAAGGACGGCAAGGGAGTTGCCGCGCCCGGTAAGCAAGCTACTGGGAAGAAGCCAAAGAATGGACCCAAACCCGAGACTAAGTGCTTTTATTGCAAGGGAAGTGGTCACTGGAAGCGGAACTACCCCAAATACTTAGCGGACAAGAAGGCCGGCAAAACAAAAGGTATATATGATATACATGTAATTGATGTGTACCTTACTAGTACCCGTAGTAGCTCCTGGGTATTTGATACCGGTGCAGTTGCTCACATTTGTAACTCAAAGTAGGGGCTGTGGAATAAGCGGAGACTGGCAAAGGACGAGGTGATGATGCGCGTCGGGAATGGTTCCAAGATCAATGTGATCGCCGTCGGCATGCTACCTCTATATTTACCTTCGGGATTAGTTTTAAACCTTAATAATTGTTATTTAGTGCCAGCTTTGAGCATGAACATTGTATCGGGATCTCGTTTAATTCGAGATGGCTACTCACTTAAATCCGAGAATAATGGTTGTTCCATTTATATGAGAGATATGTTTTATGGTCATGCTCCTATGGTGAATGGTTTATTCTTAATGAATCTCGAGCGTAATGCTACACATATTCATAGTGTGAGTACCAAAAGATGTAAGGTTGATAATGATAGTCCCACATACTTGTGGCACTGCCGCCTTGGTCACATAGGTGTCAAACGCATGAAGAAGCTCCATGCAGATGGACTTTTAGGGTCTCTTGATTATGAATCATTTGACACGTGTGAACCATGCCTCATGGGTAGGATGACCAAGACTCCGTTCTCAGGAACAATGGGGCGAGCAACCAACTTATTGGAAATCATACATACTGATGTGTGCGGTCCAATGAGTGTTGAGGCTCGCGGTGGCTATCGTTATGTTCTCACCCTCACTGATGACTTGAGTAGATATGGGTATGTCTACTTAATGAAACACAGGTCTGAAACCTTTGAAAAGTTCAAGGAATTTCAGAGTGAGGTTGAGAATCAACGTGACAGGAAAATCAAGTTTCTACGATCAGATCGTGGAGGAGAATACTTGAGTCACGAATTTGGCACACACTTAAGAAAATGTGGAATAGTTTCACAACTCACGCCGCCTGGAACACCTCAGCATAATGGTGTGTCCGAACGTCGTAATCACACTCTATTAGATATGGTACGATCTATGATGTCTCTTGCCGATTTACCGCTATCTTTTTGGGGGTATGCTTTAGAGACTGTCGCATTCACTTTAAATAGGGCTCCGTCGAAATCCGTTGAGACGACACCGTTTGAATTATGGTTTGGTAAGCAACCTAAGTTGTCGTTTCTAAAAGTTTGGGGATGCGATGCTTATGTCAAGAAACTTCAACCTGAAAAGCTCGAACCCAAGTCGGAAAGGTGCGTCTTCATAGGATACCCTAAAGAAACTGTTGGGTATGCCTTCTACCTCAGATCCGAAGGCAAGATCTTTGTTGCCAAGAATGGATTCTTTCTGGAGAAAGAGTTTCTCTCGAAAGAAGTAAGTGGGAGGAAAGTAGAACTTGATGAAGTATTACCTCTTGAACCGGAAAATGGCGCAACTCAAGAAAATGTTCCTGAGGTGCCTGCACCGACTAGAGAGGAAGTTAATGATGATGATCAAGATACTTCTGATCAAGCTCCTACTGAAATTCGAAGGTCCACAAGGACACATTCCGCACCAGAGTGGTACGGCAACCCTGTCTTGGAAATCATGTTGTTAGACAACGGTGAACCTTCGAACTATGAAGAAGCGATGGCGGGCCTGGATTCTGACAAATGGCTAGAAGCCATGAAATCCGAGATAGGATCCATGTATGAAAAGGAAGTATGGACTTTGACTGACTTGCCCGTTGAGCGGCGAGCCATAGAAAATAAATGGATCTTTAAGAAGAAGACAGACGCGGATGGTAATGTGACCATCTATAAAGCTCGGCTTGTCGCTAAGGGTTATCGACAAGTTCAAGGGGTTGACTACGATGAGACTTTCTCACCGGTAGCGAAGCTAAAGTCCATCCGAATCATGTTAGCAATTGCCGCATTTTATGATTATGAAATATGGAAAATGGACGTCAAAACGGCATTCCTTAATGGTTTCGTTAAGGAAGAATTGTATATGATGCAGCCGGAAGGTTTTGTCGATCCTAAGAATGTTGACAAGGTGTGCAAGCTCCAACGCTCGATTTATGGGCTGGTGCAAGCATCTCGGAGTTGGAACATTCGCTTTGATGAGATGATCAAAGCGTTTGGGTTTACACAGACTTATGGAGAAGCCTGCGTTTACAAGAAAGTGAGTGGGAGCTCTGTAGCATTTCTCATACTATATGTAGATGACATACTTTTGATGGGAAATGATATAGAACTCTTGGACAGCATCAAGGCCTACATGAATAAGAGTTTTTCAATGAAGGACCTTGGTGAAGCTGCTTATATATTAGGCATCAGGATCTATAGGGATAGATCGACACGCCTCATAGGTCTTTCACAAAGCACATACCTTGATAAGATTTTGAAGAAGTTCAAAATGGATCAGTCCAAGAAAGGGTTCTTGCTTGTTTTGCAAGGTGTGAGATTGAGCTCGGCTCAATGCCCGACCACGGCAAAAGATAAAGAAGAGATGAGTGTCATCCCCTATGCTTCAGCCATAGGATCTATTATGTATGCCATGCTGTGTACCAGACCTGATGTAAACCTTGCCGTAAGTTTGGTAGGAAGGTACCAAAGTAATCCCGGCAAGGAACACTGGACAGCGGTCAAGAATATCCTGAAGTACCTGAAAAGGACAAAGGACATGTTTCTCGTTTATGGAGGTGACGAAGAGCTCGTCGTAAAGGGTTACGTCCACGCTAGCTTCGACACAGATCTGGATGACTCTAAGTCACAAACCGGATACGTGTATATGTTGAATGGTGGAGCAGTGAGCTGGTGCAGCTGCAAGCAGAGCGTCGTGGCGGGATCTACATGTGAAGCGGAGTACATGGCAGCCTCGGAGGCAGCACATGAAGCAATATGGGTGAAGGAGTTCATCACCGACCTAGGAGTCATACCCAATGCATCGGGGCCAATCAAACTCTTCTGTGACAACACTGGAGCTATTGCACTTGCCAAGGAGTCCAGGTTTCACAAGAAGACAAGGCACATCAAGCGTCGCTTCAACTCCATTCGTGAAAATGTTCAAGATGGAGACATAGAGATTTGTAAAGTACATACGGACCTGAATGTAGCAGATCCGTTGACTAAACCTCTCCCTAGGGCAAAACATGAGCAACACCAGAATTCCATGGGTGGTCGATTCATAACAATGTAACTAGATTACTGACTCTAGTGCAAGTGGGAGACTGTTGGAAATATGCCCTAGAGGCAATAATAAAAGTATTATTATTATATTTCTTTGTTCATGATAATTGTCTTTATTCATGCTATAACTGTATTATCCGGAAATCGTAATACACGTGTGAATAATAGACACCAACATGTCCCTAGTAAGCCTCTAGTTGACTAGCTCGTTGATCAACAGATAGTCATGGTTTCCTGACTATGGACATTGGATGTCATTGATAACAGGATCACATCATTAGGAGAATGATGTGATGGACAAGACCCAATCCTAAACATAGCACAAGATCGTATAGTTCGTTTGCTAGAGTTTTCCAATGTCAAGTATCTTTTCCTTTGACCATGAGATCGTGCAACTCCCGGATACCGTAGGAGTGCTTTGGGTGTACCAAACGTCACAACGTAACTGGGTGACCATAAAGGTGCATTACAGGTATCTCCGAAAGTGTCTGTTGGGTTGACACGGATCAAGACTGAGATTTGTCACTCCGTGAGACGGAGAGGTATCACTGGGCCCACTCGGTAATGCATCATCATAATGAGATCAAAGTGACCAAGTGTCTGGTCACTGGATCATGCATTACGGTACGAGTAAAGTGACTTGCCGGTAACGAGATTGAACGAGGTATTGGGATACCGACGATCGAATCTCGGGCAAGTAACATACCGATTGACAAAGGGAATTGTATACGGGGTTGCTTGAATCCTCGACATCGTGGTTCATCCGATGAGATCATCGTGGAGTATGTGGGAGCCAACATGGGTATCCAGATCCCGCTGTTGGTTATTGACCGGAGAGTCGTCTCGGTCATGTCTACATATCTCCCGAACCCGTAGGGTCTACACACTTAAGGTTCGGTGACGCTAGGGTTGTAGGGATAAGTATATGCAGTAACCCGAATGTTGTTCGGAGTCCCGGATGAGATCCCGGACGTCACGAGGAGTTCCGGAATGGTCCGGAGGTGAAGAATTATATATAGGAAGTGCTATTTCGGCCATCGGGACAAGTTTCGGGGTTATCGGTATTGTACCGGGACCACTGGAAGGGTCCCGGGGGCCCACCGGGTGGGGCCACCTGCCCCGGGGGCCACAGGGGCTAGAGGGGTTGCGCCTTGGCCTACATGGGCCAAGGGCACCAGCCCCAATAGGCCCATGCGCCTAGGGTTTCCATATGGGAGGAGTCCCACTAGTGGAAGGCACCCTAGGTGCCTTGGGGGGGAGGGAAACCTCCCTTGGCCGCCGCCCCCCTAGGAGATTGGATCTCCTAGGGCCGGCGCCCCCCCCCCCTTGGCCCTCCTATATATAGTGGGGGAAGGAGGGCTTTTCATCCACGCCTTTGGTTGCCTCCCTCTCCCTCTCCAACACCTCCTCCTCCTCCATAGTGCTTGGCGAAGCCCTGCCGGAGTACTGCAGCTCCATCAACACCACGCCGTCGTGCTGCTGCTGGTGCCATCTCCCTCAACCTCTCCTTCCCCCTTGCTGGATCAAGAAGGAGGAGACGTGGCTGTTCCGTACGTGTGTTGAACACGGAGGTGCCATCCGTTCGGTGCTAGGATCTCTGGTGATTTGGATCACGTCATGTACGACTACCTCATCCCCGTTCTTTGAACGCTTCCGCTCGCGATCTACAAGGTACGTAGATGCATCTAATCACATGTTGCTTGATGAACTCATAGATGGATCTTGGTGAAACCGTAGGAAAATTTTTGTTTTCTGCAACGTTCCCCAACACAAGTATGGTGGCTATCTTATTCGTAAAGGAGAGCGAGAAGAGGAGGCAAAGCACGAGCGAGAATCTAGAGGAACAACTTGCGCAAACATTACTCCAACGCCGTGTCCACTTCCCGGACTCCGTCGAGAAGAGGCCATCACGGTAACACACTCAGTTGATTCATTTTAATTAATTTAGGTTCAAGTTATCTACAACCGGACATTAACAAATTCCCATCTGCCCATAACCGCTGGCACGGCTTTCGAAAGTTCAATCCCTGTAGGGGAGTCCCAACTTAGCCCATGACAAGCTCTCACGATCAACGAAGGAATAGACCTCCTCCCAAGACGTTCTGATCAGACTCGGTATCTCGGTAACTCAAGACACTTCGACAGGTTAAAACAAGACCAGCAACACCGCCCGAATGTGCCGACAAATCCCGATAGGAGCTGCACATATCTCTTTCTCAGGGCACACTCAGATGAGACATCCTACGAGTAAAACCAACCCTCAAGTTGCCCCGAGGTGGCCCCGCAGTCTACTCGGTCGGACCAACACTCAGAGGAGCACTGGCTCGGGGGGGTTTAAAATAAGATGACCCTTGGGCTCCGGTAACCCAAGGGAAAAAAGGCTAGGTGGCGAATGGTAAAACCAAGGTTGGGCATTGCTGGAAAAGCTTTAATCAAGGCGAACTATCAAGGGGTTCCCATTATAACCCAACCGCGTAAGGAACGCAAAATCCGGGAACATAACACCGATATGACGGAAACTAGGGCGGCAAGAGTGGAACAAAACACTAGGCGAGAGGCCGAGCCTTCCACCCTTTACCAAGTATATAGATGCATTAAGATAACATAGCAATATAATGATATCCCAACAAGTAAATAAAAGGTGTTCCAACAAGGAACGGCCTCCAATCTTCACCTGCAACTAGCAACGCTATAAGAGGGGCTGAGCAAAGCGGTAACATAGCCAATCAACGGTTTGCTAGGACATGGTGGGTTAGAGTTTCAACATGGCAATTGGGAGGCTGACAAGCAAAAGGTATGCATTGTAGCATTGGCATTGCAAGAACGAGTAAACTAGCATAGCAAATATAGTAGTGATTTCGAGGGTATGATCATCTTGCCTGCACAGTTGTCAGAGTTGACTGAATCCTCACAAGCGAATTCAACGGGCTCCTCGGAAGCGAACTCGTCTCCCGGCTCTACCCAAACAAGACAAACAAGCAACAAAGACAAAATCAACCACGTGCAAGACCAAGCAAAATGATGCAATGATGATATGCTATGCGGGATGCGATGCGGGATGCAAAATGCAAGATATGACAGGGAATGCATGAACCTGGCCTCAACTTGGAATTCCAAGGGTGCCACTGGAAAGATGAGATGAAATCGCTTGAAAACGATATAAAGAACGCCGGAATCGGAGTTACGGTTTGGAAATGGCAAGCGATTCAAAATTGACACCGGCCTGCGATTTACAGCAAGTAGGCACCTAAATGCAATGAGATGAACATGCTACAGCCACCAAACATGACAACAACTTACATGGCAGGAATGCACACAAGATGCTTAACAAAAGACTAGCATTGAGCCACGGCCAATTCATCCGGTAGGAGGTTCAAACAAGCATGGCAAAAACGCAAATGCAAAACAGATTCCAGACTTAGTGAAATTAACACTTGTCTGAAATTTCAGATCACGAAGCCCTCTTCGGAGCAGCAAAACAACATGATACATGACCTGATTATGACAAGTAAGAACATGGCATGGAGCTACTCAACAAGCTTAACAAAAGTCTCTAAGTGACCTGGGGACAAAAGGGATCACAAAATATACTAACAAGCACACGAACATAGCAAAAACATAATCAGTTTTCAGACTGTGAAAACTGAGACATGCTGAAATATAACTCACGAAGGCATGTAAACAAGCTCGATGCACTCACTACGGTGCAAGTCATGGCAAGGCAGGCATACATCCATTAAGAAGGCACAAAATGCTAGCTAGACATGGCAATAACAATGGCATAGCAAGCACGGATCAACTACAATAACATCGGCAAAATCGCAAACGAGTTGACGATCTGTCCAGATTCACAACGAAGCAAAAGTAGAGCTCGATTGACTCAAGCTAGGGTGCTCCATAATTGCAAACAAAGACATGGATGGATAGAGCATAACAAGCTTAACAAAACTCCATCACTGATCATCCTAAAAAGAGGCACGGATCACTAGGAAACAACACGAACATATGGCATCATGAACTAAATAATCCCAGACTTGGTGAAAACTACTAAATCCCTGAAAACAGATTTACCGGGTGCCTCGCTTTACAAGCTTGCACAAGTCACCACACACATCCTAAAAATGCATGGGTTGCACCTCTAGAAGGAATAAAAAATCCTTAACAAAACATATGAAGGACTCACAGGCATAGCATGCACACAATAATCATGGCAAAAATGACAAAAGTCTAAGATGAACTAGCAGATCTGACAATTAACTCGCGAAGGCCTCTTCTAACAGCAATTCGGGCATCAAGATGAGCTCAAATGAAAATGATGCAATGGAATGAAATGATGTACTCGTCGAGGCGAACATTTCGATATGTTATATGCCCAAATCAGAGCTACAGATGCAAAGTTACGGTAGGTCAAAGTATGCACAAAAAATTAGGGTTCGGAGGGGAAAAAGTCAACCCCGATTCAAAATATCTCAGATCTGCATGGAAACCGAGGCACGGCTGGATCCGAGCTCGCCGGAGCTGTCGCGGTCGCCGGAGTGAGGAGAGGAGGGGCCGGCCGGTGCGGAGAGCTCGCCGGAGTGGGGCGTCGGCGGCGAGGCGGCGCGGGAGCGGCGACCGAGGCGGCGGGGTGGCGCGGCGGCGGCCGGAGGTGGTGACCGCGGCATGGGGTGGCGGCCAGCGAGAAGAGCCGGCGCGGGGGCGCGGGGGCGCCCAGGCGACGGCGGCGGCGCGTGGCGGCTCCGGGCGCCGGCGCGGGAGAAGATGGCGGCGGGGCGATGGGCTCTCGGGGGCCCTGCGCGGGCCGGGCGGCCGCGGCGGCGGCCGCGGCCGACTGCCACGTGGCGCCTCGTGAGTGGCTGCGGGCGGCGGAGGGTGTGATCCGGACGTTGTCCGGCCTGGCGCGGACACGTCCGGCGGCGGCGGGATCTGTTTATTTTTAGCTAGGGTTGGACGGGGAGAGATCCGAGATCCGAAAACGGGGGGGCTATTTATAGGCATAAGTGGAAAGCTTCACAAAGCTCGGGTTGATAAGGCTTAAGAATCAGACTGTTGTAGTAGGCCTTCCTGCTCAAAGCGTCAGCGATCACATTGGCCTTGCCTGGAGTATACTCGATACTCAGATTATACTCTTGAATCATTTTGACCCATCGAGTTTGCCTGAGGTTGAGATTAGGCTGAGTGAAAATGTACTTGAGACTTTTGTGATCAGTGAAAATGTCCACTTTTCTTCCCAATAGAAGATGTCTCCAAGTCAAAAGAGCATGCACAACTGCCGCCAACTCGAGATCATGAGTGGGGTAGTTCTTCTCATTAGGCTTCAACTGGCAAGATGTATAAGCAACAACTTTCTTCTCTTGCATCAATATTGCGCCAAGACCTTGGAGAGAGGCATCACAAAAGACCTCGTACGGATTGGATTCATCAGGCGGAGTCAAAACTGGAGCAGTGATTAACTTCTCTTTCAAAGTGTTGAAAGCAATATCGCACTCCGGAGACCAAACGTACTTGACGTGCTTATGAAGAAGATTTGAGAGAGGCTTCGCGATCTTAGAAAAGTTTTCAACGAATCTTCGGCAATAGCTTACGAGACCAAGAAAACTGCGGAGTTGCTTCACGTTCTGAGGAGGTTCCCAATTCACAATTGCAGACGCCTTCTCAGGATTCACGGCAATTCCCTTGGCAGAGATGATATGGCCAAGATAAAGAACCTCATCGAGCCAAAATTCACACGTGGAGAACTTGGCATAGAATGATGTTCTCTGAGCTTATCGAGAACCAAACACAAGTGCTTGGCATGATCTTCCTTGTTCTTGGAGAAAACCAGAATGTCGTCGAGATAGACCAAAACAAAGTCATTGGTGTAGGCATTGAAGATGAAGTTCATCATGCGAGAGAACGTCGGAGGAGCGTTGGCGAGGCCAAAAGACATGACAGTGTATTCATATGAACCAAAGCTTGTTCTGAATGCTGTCTTGGGAATATCTTCTTCACGAATGCGAATCTGGTGATAACCCATACGGAGATCAAGCTTGGAGAATACTTGAGCACCTTTGAGTTGTTCGAACAGCTCATTGATGTTGGAAAGTGGGTATTTGTTCTTGATGGTCTTCTTGTTCACTGGACGATAATCAACACAAAGTCAGTCCGTTCCATCCTTCTTCTTCACAAAAAGAACACCACAACCCCACGGAGAAGAACTAGGCCGGATAAGACCCATTCTTTCTTGCTCATCGAGTTGCTTCTTCAGCTCCTTCAACTCTTCAGGTCCGAGCTTGTAAGGACGTTTGCACACAGGTTTCGTGCCAGGCTCAAGTTCAATAACGAATTTAACTGGCCGGTGCGGAGGCATTCCTGGGAGCTCTTCTGGAAAGACGTCTTGATATTCGCAAATGACTGGAATTTGCGAAATAGCGTCCAATTCACCCTTCTCATTAAGAGAAAACAGACGGATAGTATCATCACGAGCGGCAAAGACAATTACATCCTCGGACAAATGAGTCAATTGAATTTGCCTGGCTGCACAATCAAGCTGAGCCTTGTGCTTAGAAAGCCAATCCATTCCGAGAATAAGATCAATATCCGAGTTACCAAGAACCACCGGAGAAGAGAAAAACTTGTAATCGCCCAACGTGATAGAGACATCGGGAGAAACCAAACTAGAAGTCAAAAGCTTGCCGGGAGAAACAACTTGCATGACTTTGGGCATAATCTCGGTATCAACATTGTGCTTCGATGCAAAAGGGCATGACAAAAAGGAATGCGATGCACCAGTGTCAAAAAGAACTTTTGCAGGAACATCGTTAACAGGAAGGTTACCCATGATCACATCTGACGAGTCCTCTGCCTGAGCTGCATTCATCAAATTGACCTTGGCATGCTTGGGGTTATGCTTGACCACAGCTGTACTTGTCGATCTGACAGGAGGAGGAGGAGGAAGACGCCTCTGGTTGAAACACTTGTTGGCATAGTGACCCTTCTGTTGGCACTTGTTGCACATGACCTCTGAAAGCGGACGGTGATACGGAGCACTCGATCTTGGAGCTTAAGACGAAGTCTTGCTCTGAAAGCCAGGGTTGGGTGGGTGGGAAGAACCACTGCCACTTTGCTCTTCTGCTAGTACGGCTGACGGAACGGAGGAGGAGGAAGCCAAAACTTCTGCTGCTTGGCCACTTGAGTAGAGGAAGAAGGAGTAACATCTCTGACTCGCTTCCTGGAAGCATCACACCTCAACTGAGCAGCCTCTTGCTTCAGTGCCATGTTGTAGAACTCATCGTACCTCAAGGGCTCGAAAAGAACAAGAGCGAGCTGAATATCTTCTCTAAGACCACCCCTGAACTGATATATCATGCTCTTCTCATCAGGCATGTCCTGCTTGGCAAAGCGGGCAAGCTTCTGGAACAACTTGTTGTAGTCATAGACAGACAAAGAGCCTTGCTTCAGATTGCGGAATTCCTCACGCTTGCTTTCAACCACGCTCTGCGGAATATGATGAGCTCGGAAATCTCAACGGAAATCATCCCAAGTGATAACACGTCCACCTCTGGAATCCTTGTACTGCTGGAACCATTCTGCAGCTTGATCTTTGAGTTGGAAGGAAGCGAACTTCACAAAGTCCTCAGGCCTGACGTTACTGCACTCGAAATGCTTACACAGATCCACAAGCCAATCGTCAGCATCGGTTGCCTCAAAACAATTGCTGAAAGTCTTTGGCCCGTTAGCAAGGAACTGGTTGAGTGTAGCAAAGTGACTTTGATTGCTGCCTTGATTCCCTTGACTGCCTTGATTGCGCTCTTGGAGAATTTGCATGATCAGCTGTGTGTTTGCATTGGTTGCGGCCATCACAGCTTGCCATACCTCTGGAGGAGGTGGAGGTGGTGGCGGATCAGGATTCGGAGTCGTGCGCGTTGGAGGAGCCATCCTGAAGAGGTTGACCACCATTAGCACATTGACAGATAAATATTGAAGTTGAATCCAACGGAATGAAAATTGCAACATATAGTCTTCACATCCGAAAAAATGAACGAATGCATTCCTCTTCAAATGGTCACATATCCATAAATTGAGAAGCCACGTAGAATTAAGGTAGAGAAATAAATCAACAAGGTATGGATCAAGAATGAATAATCGGTAAGAAATCCCAATCTCAAACCAATATCCGTGGAAGAAGAACTAGAGCTACTAGAATTCCCACCTATGAAACTCCTGAACCTTTCCGGTTATGCAATCAGGTGTTGGGGATACAGGGGAAGCATAATATCTCACCCAAACTAGCAAATCCTACATCCAGCTGTATCCATCCTTCAACACATAACCAAGAAAACTTTGTAAACCATCTACCTCAACCTTCGAAAAGCATCCGTTATACAAGTTATGGCGATACTCCCGAACTCCCGCCCCAGTACTGGGTGGCGTCGAGGTTATCTCACCAACGAACTGCATAAAAGAGATTTTCGATGTCGGCGAACATATCTCAAGTATTCCAGAATTGCAACGATAAAATTATGATGACAACACCTTAGAGCTCAACTCCCCGGGACACTTCCACTAAACCCCTGACAGGAGGCACCAAGACAATGTTCTCATCATAAGCCATCGGAACGATTTCAAGATACTCGCGTGATCCTAAAAAAAATTTAGTGAAATTTGAGAAGAGAAGAGTCAAAACTCTACGTCAGGATGCCTTACCAGAGCGATGAGGAGACTGGGAAGTAAAAAGAATTCCTAACCTCTCCGATATATATTTCCTAAAAGACTCAAAACATTTTTCTAGACACAACTCGGCTGCTAAAAACGATCAAGCAATGGGGCTCCTAAGGTCGGGGAAGGCTCTGATTACCAACTTGTAACACCCTCGATGCGACTATAGCTCCCACATGTCGAGGCACGACTTAGAGACATAATCACATTGAAGGCATATGTCGCAAGTTAGGCAATCTTCACAACATCCCATGTAATATGAATAATAAAGGGGAGAACATAGTTGGCTTACACTCGCCACGTCAATCAAGAACATAAATAACATTACATCATCCAAAACACTCATGGCCCGACTACGGTGCCAAAATAGAAGAGAACCCAACATGCGACAGGGTCCCAATCAAACCCCAACTAGGCACCACTACTGATCATCAGGAAAAGACACGTAGTATCGCTGAGAGTCCTCGTTGAACTCCCACTTGAGCTCGTACTCGTCACCTGGAGTGGAATCACCTGGACCTGCATTTGGAGTTATAGTATCTGTGAGCCACAGGGACTCAGCAATCTTGCACCCTCGCGATCAAGACTATTTAAGCTTATAGGAAGGGTAAGGCAATATATATGTGGAGCTGCAGCAAGCGACTAGCAAGTATGGTGGCTATCTTATTCGTAAAGGAGAGCGAGAAGAGGAGGCAAAGCACGAGCAAGAATCTAGAGGAACAACCTACGCAAACATTACTCCAACACCGTGTCCACTTCCCGGACTCCGCCGAGAAGAGGCCATCACGGTAACACACTCAGTTGATTCATTTTAATTAATTTAGGTTCAAGTTATCTACAACCGGACATTAACAAATTCCCATCTGCACATAACCACGGGCACGGCTTTCGAAAGTTCAATTCCTGTAGGGGAGTCCCAACTTAGCCCATGACAAGCTCTCACGGTCAACGAAAGAATAGACCTCCTCCCAAGACGTTCCGATCAGACTCGGTATCTCGGTAACTCAAGACACTTCGACAGGTTAAAACAAGAAGCAACACCGCCCGAATGTGCCGACAAATCCCGATAGGAGCTGCACATATCTCTTTCTCAGGGCACACTCAGATGAGACATCCTACGAGTAAAACCAACCCTCAAGTTGCCCCGAGGTGGCCCTGCAGTCTACTCGGTCGGACCAACACTCAGAGGAGCACTGGCTCGGGGGGGTTTAAAATAAGATGACCCTTGGGCTCCGGTAACCCAAGGGAAAAAAAGGCTAGGTGGCGAATGGTAAAACCAAGGTTGGGCATTGCGGGAAAAGCTTTAATCAAGGCGAACTATCAAGGGGTTCCCATTATAACCCAACCGCGTAAGGAACGCAAAATCCGGGAACATAACACCGATATGACGGAAACTAGGACGGCAAGAGTGGAACAAAACACTAGGCGAGAGGCCGATCCTTCCACCCTTTACCAAGTATATAGATGCATTAAGATAACATAGCAATATAATGATATCCCAACAAGTAAATAAAAGCTGTTCCAACAAGGAATGGCCTCCAATCTTCACCTGCAACTAGCAACGCTATAAGAGGGGCTGAGCAAAGCGGTAACATAGCCAATCAACGGTTTGCTAGGACATGGTGGGTTAGAGTTTCAACATGGCAATTGGGAGGCTGACAAGCAAAAGGTAGGCATCGTAGCATTGGCATTGCAAGAGCGAGCAAACTAGCATAGCAAAGATAGTAGTGATTTCGAGGGTATGATCATCTTGCCTGCACAGTTGTCAGAGTTGACTGGATCCTCACAAGCGAACTCAACGGGCTCCTCGGTAGCGAACTCGTCTCCCGGCTCTACCCAAACAAGACAAACAAGCACCAAAGACAAAATCAACCATGTGCAAGACCAAGCAAAATGATGCAATGATGATATGCTATGCGGGATGCGATGCGGGATGCAAAATGCAAGATATGACAGGGAATGCATGAACCTGGCCTCAACTTGGAATTTCAAGGGTGCCATTGGAAAGATGAGATGAAATCGCTTGAAAACGATATAAAGAACGCCGGAATCGGAGTTACGGTTTGGAAATGGCAAGCGATTCAAAATTGACACCGGCCTGCGATTTACAGCAAGTAGGCACCTAAATGCAATGAGATGAACATGCTACAGCCACCAAACATGACAACAAACTACATGGCAGGAATGCACACAAGATGCTTAACAAAAGACTAGCACTGAGCCACGGCCAATTCATCCGGTAGGAGGTTCAAACAAGCATGGCAAAAACGCAAATGCAAAACAGATTCCAGACTTAGTGAAATTAACACTTGTCTGAAATTTCAGATCACGAAGCCCTCTTCGGAGCAGCAAAACAACATGATACATGACCTGATTATGACAAGTAAGAACATGGCATGGAGCTACTCAACAAGCTTAACAAAAGTCTCTAAGTGACCTGGGGACAAAAGGGATCACAAAATATACTAACAAGCACACGAACATAGCAAAAACATAATCAGTTTTCAGACTGTGAAAACTGAGACATGCTGAAATATAACTCACGAAGGCATGTAAACAAGCTCGATGCACTCACTACGGTGCAAGTCATGGCCAGGCAGGCATACATCCATTAAGAAGGCACAAAATGCTAGCTATACATGGCAAGAACAATGGCATAGCATGCACGGATCAACTACAATAACATCGGCAAAATTGCAAACGAGTTGACGATCTGCCCAGATTCACAATGAAGCAAAAGTAGAGCTCGATTGACTCAAGCTAGGGTGCTCCATAATTGCAAACAAAGACATGGATGGATAGAGCATAACAAGATTAACAAAACTCCTTTACTTATCATCCTCAAAAGAGGTACGGATCACTAGGAAACAACACGAACATATGGCATCATGAACTAAATAATCACAGACTTAGTGAAAACTACTAAATCCCTGAAAACAGATTTACCGGGTGCCTCGCTTTGCAAGCTTGCACAAGTCACCACACACATCTTAAAAATGCATGGGTTGCACCTCTAGAAGGAATAAAAAATCCTTAACAAAACATATGAAGGACTCACAGGCATAGCATGCACACAATAATCATGGCAAAAATGACAAAAGTCTAAGATGAACTAGCAGATCTGACAATTAACTCACGAAGGCCTCTTCTAATAGCAATTCGGGCCTCAAGATGAGCTCAAATGAAAATGATGCAATGGAATGAAATGATGTACTCGTCGAGGCGAACATTTTGATATGCTATATGCCCAAATTGGAGCTACGGATGCAAAGTTACGGCAGGTCAAAGTATGCACAAAAAATTAGGGTTCGGAGGGGGAAAAGTCAACCCCGATTCAAAATATCTCAGATCTGCACGGAAACCGAGGCACGGCTGGATCCGAGCTCGCCGGAGCTGTCGTGGTCGCTGGAGTGAGGAGAGGAGGGGCCGGCCGATGCGGAGAGCTCGCCGGAGTGGGGCGCCGGCGGCGAGGCGGCGCGGGCGCGGCGACCGAGGCGGCGGGGTGGCGCGGCGGCGGCCGGAGGCGGCGACTGCGGCGTGGGGCGGCGGACGGCGAGAAGATCCGGCGTGGGGGCGCCCAGGCGACGGCGGCGGCGCGTGGCAGCTCCGGGCGCCGGCGCGGGAGAAGACGGCGGCGAGGCGATGGGCTCTCGGGGGCCCTGCGCGGGCCGGGTGGGCCGCGGCGGCGGCGGCGGCCGGCTGCCACGTGGCACCCCGCAAGTGGCTGCGGGCGGCGGGGGGTGCGATCAGGACGTTGTTCGGCCTGGCGCGGACACGTCCGGCGGCGGCGGGATCTGTTTTTTTTTAGCTAGGGTTGGGCGGGGAGAGATCCGAGATCCGAAAACGGGGGGGGCTATTTATAGGCATAAGTGGAGCTAGGAGAGTCCAAATGAGGTGCGGTTTTCGGCGACGCGATCGTGATCGAACGCTCTAGGACATGGAGCAGAGTTTGGTGGGTTTTGGGCCAAATTGGAGGAGTGTTGGGCTGCAACACACAAGAGGCCTTTTCGGTCCCTCGGTTAACCGTTGGAGTATCAAACGAAGTCCAAATGGTACGAAATTTGACAGGCGGTCTACCGGTAGTAAACCAAGGCCTCTTGGCAAGTCTCGGTCCAATCCGGAAATGTTTAATCCCCACACACGAAAGAAAGCTAGAAATGACCACCGGAGGAGAACGAAGCGCCGGAATGCAAAACGGACAACGGGGAAAATGCTCGAATACATGAGATGAACACGTATGCAAATGCAATGCACATGATGACATGATATGAGATGTATGACAAAGACAACAACACACGGAGACAAAACCCGAACCCGAGGAAATAAATATAACTTAATGCCGGAAACGGCAAGAGTTGGAGTACTAATAGGGAAAGTTACATCCGGGGTGTTACACCACCGCACCGTTGAAAGTGGGTGATCCCACTAACAAGGTGACGGATGCTAACTCCGACAAGGGGGAAGCTGAAGGAAATATGCCCTAGAGGCAATAATAAAGTTATTATTTATTTCCTTATATCATGATAAATGTTTATTATTCATGCTAGAATTGTATTAACCAGAAACATAATACATGTGTGAATACATAGACAAACAGAGTTTTACTAGTATGCCTCTACTTGACTAGCTCGTTAATCGAAGATGGTTATGTTTCCTAACCATGAACAAAAGAGTTGTTATTTGATTAACGGGATCACATCATTAGAAGAATGATGTGATTGACATGACCCATTCCATTAGCTTAGCACCCGATCATTTAGTATCTTGCTATTGCTTTCTTCATGACTTATACATGTTCCTATGACTATGAGATAATGCAACTCCCGTTTGCCGGAGGAACACTTTGTGTGCTACCAAATGTCACAACGTAAATGGGTGATTATAAAGGAGCTCTACAGGTGTCTCCGAAGGTACATGTTGGGTTGGCGTATTTTGAGATTAGGATTTGTCACTCCGATTGTCGGAGAGGTATCTCTAGGCCCTCTCAGTAATGCACATCACATAAGCCTTGCAAGCATTGCAACTAATGACTTAGTTGTGAGATGATGTATTACGGAACGAGTAAAGAGACTTGCAGGTAATGAGATTGAACTAGCTATTAAGATACCGATGATCGAATCTCGGGCAAGTAACATACCGATGGCAAAGGGAACAACGTATGTTGTTATGCGGTCTGACCGATAAAGATCTTCATAGAATATGTAGGAGCCAATATGAGCATCCAGGTTCCGCTATTGGTTATTGACCGGAGACATGTCTCGGTCATGTCTACATTGTTCTCGAACCCGTAGGGTCCGCACGCTTAAGGTTTCAATGACAGTTATATTATGAGTTTATGAGTTTTGATGTACCGAAGGAGTTCGGAGTCCCGGATGAGATCGGGGACATGATGAGGAGTCTCGAAATGGTCGAGACATAAAGATTGATATATTGGAAGCCTATGTTTGGACATCGGAAGTGTTCCGGGTGAAATCGGCATTTTACCGGAGTACCGGGAGGTTACCGGAACCCCCCGGTAACCTAATGCGCCTTAATGGGCCTAGTGGAGGAAGAGGAGAGGAGGCCTAGGGGCTGCCACGCGCCCCTCCCCCTCCCCCCCCCCCAGTCCGAATTGGACAAGGAGGGGGGGCGGCGCCCCCCCCCCCTTTCCTTTATTCCCTCTCCTCCTTCCCCCCCAAGTCCTAATCCAACTAGGAAAAGGTGGGGAGCCCTACTCCCGGTAGGAGTAGGACTCCTCCGGCACGCCTCCTCCTAGGGCCGGCCGCACTCCCCCCCCTTTTTCTCCTTTATATACGGAAGCAGGGGGCACCTCTAGACACACAAGTTGATTTTCGTGATCATTCTCTTAGCCGTGTGCGGTGCCCCCTTCCACCATAATCCTCGATAATATTGTAGCGGTGCTTAGATGAAGCCCTGCGACGGTAGAACATCAAGATCATCATCACGCCGTCGTGCTGACGGAACTCTTCCCCGACACTTTGCTGGATCGGAGTCCGGGGATCGTCATCGAGCTGAACATGTGCTAGAACTCGGAGGTGACGTGGTTTCGGTGCTTGATCGGTCGGGCCGTGAAGACGTACGACTACATCAACTACGTTGTCATAACGCTTCCGCTTTCGGTCTATGAGGGTACGTGGACAACACTCTCCCCTCTCGTTGCTATGCATCACCATGATCTTGCGTGTGCGTAGGAAATTTTTTGAAATTACTACGTTCCCCAATAGTGGTATCAGAGCCTAGGTTTTATTTGTTGATGTTATATGCACGAGTAGAACACAAGTGAGTTGTGGGCGATATAAGCCATACTTCTTACCAGCATGTCATACTTTGGTTCGGCGGTATTTTTGGATGAAGCGGCCCGGACCGACATTACGCGTACGCTTACGCGAGACTGGTTCTACCGACGTGCTTTGCACACAGGTGGCTGGCGGGTGTCAGTTTCTCCAATTTTAGTTGAACCGAGTGTGGCTACGCCCGGTCCTTCCGAAGGTTAAAACAGCACCAACTTGACAAACTATCGTTGTGGTTTTGATGCGTAGGTAAGATTGGTTCTTGCTTAAGCCCGTAGCAGCCACGTAAAACTTGCAACAAACAAAGTAGAGGATGTCTAACTTGTTTTTGCAGGGCATGTTGTGATGTGATATGGTCAAGACATGATACTAAATTTTATTGTATGAGATGATCATGTTTTGTAACCAAGTTATCGGCAACTGGCAGGAGCCATATGGTTGTCACTTTATTGTATGCAATGCAATTGCATTATAATGCTTTACTTTATCACTAAACGGTAGCGATAGTCGTGGAAGCATAAGATTGGCGAGACGACAACGATGCTACGATGGTGATCAAAGTGTCGCGCCGGTGACGATGGTGATCATGACGGTGCTTCAGAGATGGAGATCGCAAGCACAAGATGATGATGGCCATATCATATCACTTATATTGATTGCATGTGATGTTTATCTTTTATGCATATTATCTTGCTTTGATTGACAGTAGCATTTTAAGATGATCTCTCACTAATTATCAAGAAGTGTTCTCCCTAAGTATGCACCGTTGTGAAAGTTCTTCGTGCTGAGACACCACGTGATGATCGGGTGTGATAGGCTCTACGTTCAAATACAACGGGTGCAAAATAGTTGCACACGCGGAATACTCAGGTTATACTTGACGAGCCAAGCATATACAGATATGGCCTCGGAACACGGAGACCGAAAGGTCGAGCGTGAATCATATAGTAGATATGATCAACATAGTGATGTTCACCAATGAAACTACTCCATCTCACGTGATGATCGGACATGGTTTAGTTGATTTGGATCACGTGATCACTTAGATGACTAGAGAGATGTCTGTCTAAGTGGGAGTTCTTGAGTAAGATGATTAATTGAACTTCAATTTATCATGAACTTAGTCCTGGTAGTATTTTGCAAATCATGTTGTAGATCAATAGCTCGCGTTGTTGCTTCCCTGTGTTTATTTTGATATGTTCCTAGAGAAAATTGTGTTTGAAGATGTTAGTAGTGATGCGGATTGGATCCGTGATCTGAGGTTTATCCTCATTGCTGTACAGAAGAATTATGTCCTTGATGCACCGCTAGGTGACAGACCTATTGCAGGAGCAGATGCAGACGTTATGAACGTTTGGCTAGCTAAATATGATGACTACTTGATAGTTTAGTGCACCATGCTTAACGGCTTAGAATCAGGACTTCAAAGACGTTTTGAACGTCATGGACCATATGAGATGTTCCAGGAGTTGAAGTTAATATTTCAAGCAAATACCCGAGTTGAGAGATATGAAGTCTCCAACAAGTTCTATAGCTAAAAGATGGAGGAGAATCGCTCAACTAGTGAGCATGTGCTCAGATTGTCTGGGTACTACAATCGCTTGAATCAAGTGGGAGTTAATCTTCCAGATAAGATAGTGATTGATAGAATTCTCTAGTCACCATCACCAAGTTAGTAGAACTTCATGATGAACTATACTATGCAAGGGATGACGAAAACGACTCCCGAGCTTTTCATGATGATGAAATCGATGAAGGTAGAAATCAAGAAAGAGCATCAAGTGTTGATGGTTGACAAGATCACTAGTTTCAAGAAAAGGGCAAAGGGAAAAAAGGGGAACTTCAAGAAAAACAGCAAGCAAGTTGCTGCTCAAGTGAAGAAGCCCAAGTCTGGTCCTAAGCCTGAGACTAAGTGCTTCTACTGCAAAGGGACTGGTCACTGGAAGCGGAACTACCCCCAAGTGATTGGCGGATAAGAAGGATGGCAAAGTGAACATAAGTATATTTGATATACATGTTGTTGATGTGTACTTTACTAGTGTTTATAGCAACCCCTCGGTATTAGATACTAGTTCAGTTGCTAAGATTAGTAACTCGAAATGGGAGTTGCACAATAAACAGAGACTAGTTAAGGGTGAAGTGACGATGTGTGTTGGAAGTGGTTCCAAGATTGATATGATCATCATTGCACACTCCCTATACTTTCGGGATTAGTGTTGAACCTAAATAAGTGTTATTTGGTGTTTGCGTTGAGCATGAATATGATTTGATCATGTTTATTGTAATACGGTTATTCATTTAAGTAAGATAATAAATTGTTGTTCTGTTTACATGAATAAAACCTTATATGGTTACACACCCAATGAAAATAGTTCATTGGATCTCGATCGTAGTGATACACATATTCATAATATTGAAACCAAAAGATGCAAAGTTAATAATGATAGTGCAACTTATTTGTGGCACTGCCGTTTAGGTCATATTGGTGTAAAGCGCATGAAGAAACTCCATGCTGATGGGATTTTGGAATCACTTGATTATGAATCACTTGGTGCTTGCGAACCATGCCTTATGGGCAAGATGACTAAAGACTCCGTTCTCCGGAACAATGGAGCGAGCAACAGATTTGTTGGAAATCATACATACTGATGTATGTGGTCCGATGAATATTAAAGCTCGCGACAAGTATCATTATTTTCTGACCTTCACAGATGATTTAAGCAGATATGAGTATATCTACTTGATGAAACATAAGTCTAAAAAGTTCAAAGTATTTCAGAGTGAAGTAGAAAATCATCATGACAAGAAAATAAAGTTTCTACGATCTGATCACAGAGACGAATATTTGAGTTACGAGTTTGGTCTTCAATTAAAACAATGTGGAATAGTTTCACAAACTCATGCGACCTGGAACACCACAGCATAATGGTGTGTCTGAACGTCATAACCGTACTTTATTGGATATAGTACAATCTATGATGTTTCTTACCGATTTACTAATATCGTTTTGGGATCATGCATTAGAGACAGTTGCATTCATGTTAAAAAAGGGGCACCATCTAAGTCCGTAGAGACGACACAATCTGAACTATGGTTTGAAGAAACCAAAGTTGTCGTTTCTTAAAGTTTGGGATTGTGATGCTTATATGAAAAGGTTTCATCCTGATAAGCTCAAACCCAAATCGGAGAAATATGTCTTCGTAGGATACCCAAAGGAGACTGTTGGGTACACCTTCTATCACAGATCCGAAGGCAAGACATTCGTTGCTAAGAATGGATCCTTTCTAGAGAAGGAGTTTCTCTTGAAAGAAGTGAGTGGGAGGAAAATAGAACTTGATGAGGTAACTGTACCTACTCCCTTATTGGAAAGTAGTTCATCATAGAAATTTGTTCCTTTGACTACTACACCAATTAGTGAGGAGCTAATGATGATGATCATATAACTTCAGATCAAGTTACTACCGAACCTCGTAGGTAAACCAGAGTGAGATCTGCACCAGAGAGGTATAGTAATCCTGTTCTGGAGGTCATGTTACTTGACCATGACGAACCTACGAACTATGAGGAAGCGATGATAAGCCTAGATTCCGCAAAATGGCTTGAGGCCATGAAATCTGAGATAGGATCCATGTATGAGAACAAAGTATGGACTTTGGTTGACTTGGCCGATGTTCGGCAAGCCATTGAGATTAAATGGATCTTCAAGAGGAAGACGGACGCTGATAGTAGTGTTACTATCTACAAAGCTAGAATTGTCACAAAAGTTTTTCGACAAGTTCAAGGTGTTGACTACGATGAGAGTTTCTCACTCGTATCTATGCTTAAGTCTGTCCGAGTCATGTTAGCAATTGCCGCATTTTATGAAATCTAGCAAATGGATAAACAAAACTGCATTCCTTAATGGATTTATTGTATATGATGCAACCAAAAGGTTTTGTCAATCCTAAAGGTGTTAACAAAATGTGCAAGCTCCAGCGATCCATCTATGGACTGGTGCAAGCATCTCAGAGTGGGAATATACGCTTTGATGAGTTGATCAAAGCATATAGTTTTATACAGACTTGCGGTGAAGCATGTATTTACAAGAAAGTGAGTGGGAGCACTACAACATTTCTGATAAATATATGTGAATGACATATTGTTGATCGGAAATAATGTAGAATTATTCTGCAAAGAATAAAGGAGTGTTTGAAAGGAGTTTTTTTTAAGAAAGACCTCGGTGAAGCTGCTTACATATTGAGCATCAAGATCTATAGAGATAGATCAAGACGCTTGATAAGTTTTTTCAATAAGTACATACCTTGACAAGATTTTGAAGTAGTTCAAAATAGAACAGTCAAAGAAAGAGTTCTCGCCTGTGTTGCAAGGTGTGAAATTGAGTAAAGACTCAAAGCCTGACCACGGCAGAAGATAGAAAGAGAATGAAAGTCATTCCCTATGCCTCAGCCATAGATTCTATAAAGTATGCCATGCTGTGTACCAGATCTGTTGTATACCCTACACTGTGTTAAGCGAGGGAATACAATAGTGATCTAGGAAGTAGATCACTGGACAGCGGTCAAAATTATCCTTAGTGAAATAAGGATATGTTTCTCGATTATGGACATAACAAAAAAGGTTCATCGTAAAGGGTTACGTCGATGCAAGTTTTGACACAGATCTGGATGACTCTAAGTCTCGATCTAGATACATATTGAAAGTGGGAGCAATTAGCTAGAGTAGCTCCGTGCAGAGCATTGTAGACATAGAATTCGCAAAATACTTACGGATCTGTATGTGACAGACCCGTTGACTAAAATTATCTCACAAGCAAAACATGATCACACCTTAGTACTCTTTGGGTGTTAATCACATAAGCGATGTGAACTAGATTACTGACTCTAGTAAACCCTTTGGGTATAGGTCACATGACGATGTGAACTATGGGTGTTAATCACATGGTGATGTGAACTATTAGTGTTGAATCACATGGCGATGTGAACTAGATTATTGACTCTAGTGCAAGTGGGAGACTGAAGGAAATATGCCCTAGAGGCAATAATAAAGTTATTATTTATTTCCTTATATCATGATAAATGTTTATTATTCATGCTAGAATTGTATTAACCGGAAAAATAATACATGTGTGAATACATAGACAAACAGAGTGTCGCTAGTATGCGTCTACTTGACTAGCTCGTTAATCGAAGATGGTTATGTTTCCTAACCATGAACAAAAGAGTTGTTATTTGATTAACGGGATCACATCATTAGAAGAATGATGTGATTAACATGACCCATTCCATTAGCTTAGCACCCGATCATTTAGTATGTTGCTATTGCTTTCTTCATGACTTATACATGTTCCTATGACTATGAGATTATGCAACTCCCGTTTGCCGGAGGAACACTTTGTGTGCTACCAAACGTCACAACGTAAATGAGTGATTATAAAGGAGCTCTACAGGTGTCTCCGAAGGTACATGTTGGGTTGGCGTATTTCGAGATTAGGATTTGTCACTCCGATTGTCGGAGAGGTATCTCTGGGCCCTCTCGGTAATGCACATCACATAAGCCTTGCAAGCATTCCAACTAATGAGTTAGTTGTGAGACGATGTATTACGGAATGAGTAAAGAGACTTGCCGGTAACGAGATTGAACTAGGTATTAAGATACCGACAATCGAATCTCGGGAAAGTAACATACCGATGACAAAGGGAACAACATATGTTGTTATGCGGTCTGACCGATAAAGATCTTCATAGAATATGTAGCAGCCAATATGAGCATCCAGGTTCCGCTATTGGTTATTGACCGGAGACGTGTCTCGGTCATGTCTACATTGTTCTCGAACGCGTAGGGTCCACACGCTTAAGGTTTCGATGACAGTTATATTATGAGTTTATGAGTTTTGATGTACCGAAGGAGTTCGGAGTCCCGGATAAGATCAGGGACATGACGAGGAGTCTCGAAATGGTCGAGACATAAAGATTGATATATTGGAAGCCTATGTTTGGACATCGGAAGTGTACCGGGTGAAATCGGGATTTTACCGGAGTACCGGGAGGTTACCGGAACCCCCCGGTGACCTAATGGGCCTTAATGGGCCTAGTGGAGGAAGAGGAGAGGAGGCCTAGGGGCTGCCGCGCGCCCCTCCGCCCCCCCCCCCCCCCCCCACCCCCAAGTCCGAATTGGACAAGGAGGGGGGCGCCCCCCCCCCTTTCCTTTCTTCCCTCTCCTCCTTCCCCCCCCCCCCAAGTCCTAATCCAACTAGGGAAAGGTGGGGAGTCCTACTCCCGGTAGGAGTAGGACTCCTCCGGCGCGCCTCCTCCTAGGGCCGGCCGCACCCCCCCCCCTTTGATCCTTTATATACGGAGGCAGGGGGCACCTCTGGACACACAAGTTGATCTTCGTGATCGTTCTCTTAGCCGTGTGTGGTACCCCCTTCCACCATAATCCTCGATAATATTGTAGCGGTGCTTAGGCGAAGCCCTGCGACGGTAGAACATCAAGATCGTCATCACGCCGTCGTGCTGACGGAACTCTTCCCCGACACTTTGCTGGATCGGAGTCCGGGGATCGTCATCGAGATGAACGTGTGCTAGAACTCGGAGGTGCCGTAGTTTCGGTGCTTGATCGGTCGGGCCGTGAAGACGTACGACTACATCAACCGCTTTGTCATAACGCTTCAGCTTTTGGTCTACGAGGGTACGTGGACAACACTCTCCCCTCTCGTTGCTATGCATCACCATGATCTTGCGTGTGCGTAGGAAATTTTTTGAAATTACTACGTTCCCCAACAGAAGCTACTAGTGAAAAGGCTCCTTCTTCTAGTGGTAAAAATGGCACCGGCATCTTTGCCCATGTGGAACCTACACTTGTTTATGGTGGACCGATTCCTTCCAGTCATTTGAATCATGCCGGTCCTCCCCCTAAGATTGTGAAAAATGAGGACTTTGATTCTTGGGTCTATCGTTTTAAGCGTCATTTAAATCATGTGAATACTAATCTTTGGAGAATCATTGAAGAAGGTTTCTACCTCCATGACCAAAGCAACTTCACTCCTAGAGAAGCCGCGGATAATCAATTCAATGAGAATGCTCTCTTCATCATCCAAGATGCAATTCCACCCGAAGATCTTCCTCACCTACGTCCCTTTGCCGTGGCCAAAGATGCATGGCACCAAGTTGTTTCCCTCTACAGGGGAAGCACAAGCATTCAACGCTCCAACTATGAAGTGGTGCAAGATGAAGTCAATGAGTTTGCAATGAAAGAAGATGAAGAACCTCGTGAGATTTATCAGAGAGTAACCAAACTCGCGATCTCACTCCGAGATCATGGGAGCAAGGACATGGATGACAATTGGATCAAGCGCAAATTCCTCAAGGCAATGATGCCTTACCACAAGGCCATGTCCTCCGTCATTCGTCAAAGGCCAGACTTCCACACCTTGTCCTCAAGTGAAGTGTTGGATGAGTTTGTGGCTATGAGCATCTTGGACAAGACCGCCGACAATGTGGTGCTATGTTCTCAAAGAGCAAAGAAGCCCAACCTTGCATTAAAAGCCAAGGTTAGTGTGGAAGAAGAGGACGAAGAGGAAGAAGAGGAGAGCAAGCCCGAAGATACAAAGTATGCCTATCATGAACACATGGCTCTTGCTTCAAGGCAATTTTGGAGCAAGAAGAACTCAAGGCCCAACTTCAACAAGAACAACTCAAGTGGCGCGAAGGTCAAGCAACGTGTGAGGACTTGCTATAATTGTGGCAATGTGAGTCATTTCATTGTGGGATGCCCTTATGAGAAGAGGGAAGACAATGGTGGCAAGCTCATCCGAAAGGATAAAGCCAAGTCTTTCCCCAACAAGAGCAACTTCACCAAGAAGACTCCTCCCAAGGCGTTGGTGGTACAAGAAGAGTACAATGATGATGATGATGATGAAGATGGTGAGTCGGTTGCCATAGCATTAGTTGCCATTGTGACAACTCCACGGGTGTCCCTCTTTGACTCACCGAATGAGAGCATCACCGCCAAGTGCCTCATGGCTAAAGCCACCAACAAGGTAACCCCCAGCATCAAAACTACCATCATTAGTAATCCTTCTTTGACGGATTGCATTGATGAATATCAGGGATCTAATGTGGAGGAGAATGAGTTTGAGTCCTTTATGGGTAAACTTAAGGGTAAATCCAGGAAGCACGTCGTTGCTCTCTTGGAACAACTTGGTGAAGCCAATGACATGATCGAGGATCACGAAGATACTATCTCCAAGATGGAGGGGCATAGTTATGACTATGCCGATGAGATTTCGGATCTTTCCAATGCTCTTGAGGAAGAGTGTGGTCTTCATTTGGCTCTTGAGGAGTCACACAACGATGATCACGCTAAGTTAAAGAAAGATCTTGATCATGCTCTTGTTGTTTCCCGTGTGCTAAACTCCGAGAAGGCCAATCTTGGGGTTGATCTTGCTAGACTCAAAGAGGAGTTTGACTTACTTTACAAGGCTCACAAGATCTTGAAGGGTTCTCATGCTAGCCTCAAAGAGTCTCATGATCAACTTCAAGTAAAGCTAACCAAGGAGAAAGCCACATTTCCTCATATGATGTTAATTGATAATGCAAATGCTACTAACCCGTGTTGTGAGCATGTGCATCTTGTTGAGGAGAATGCTAAGTTGAAGGAGCAACTTGAGAAAGGTCTTGTGTCTTGCATACAAGGCGAGAAGAACCTCAACGACCTTTTAAGCAATCAAAAGGAAGTTGTGGCCAAGGAAGGGATTGGGTACGCGCCCAAGTCCAAGAACAAGAAGAAGAATGACAAGGACAAACGACCTCCCCCTCTCAAGAAAACCTTTGTGAAGGAGGGAGAGGGTGCTACTAAGGAGAAGAAGAACACCATGAAGGGTAGTGATGCCAAGAAGGGCAACACTTCCCTTTCCAACAAAGCCGACAACTTTAACCCTTCTTATGTGTTGTGTCGTGCTAGTGATGGGCATGTTTATGCCAAATTTGTTGGTTCTCCTTATGAGTACATTGAATGGTATATTTGGGTTCCTAAGACCCTTGTTACTAACATCAAAGGACCCATTATAAAATGGGTACCTAAATCCAAGCATTGATCTCTTGTAGGTGTTTGCTTCCGGTGGGGGATCATGGTTGCTCGATAGTGGAGCTACTAATCATATGACCCGAAGCAAGGACTTGGTGGTGGGAGTGCAAAAGACTCCATCCATGCCCACCAACATCGAGTGGGGTTACGCCTCGTCCTCTAAGGTATTGGTACTCGGCAAGGTTGTCATTTCTCATGATCTCACGATCGAGAAGGTCATGCGTGTTGAGTCCCTTTCATACAATTTACTTTCCATTCGTCAACTTGCGCTCATGGGCTTTGCCACTTTCTTTGATGTTGATACCATGGCCCTCTTGTGGAGCAAGACTCTTAAAGTAGCCTTTGTTGGGCATGTCAAAAACGGTCTCTATGTGATTAACTTTTCGAAGCAGCTCACTAAGACCGCGACATGCCTAATGGCTAAAGTTGACGTGGGATGACTTTGGCATCGCCGTTTATCCCATGTCAATATGAGATCTTTGCAAAGTCTTCTCAAGGGGGACCATGTCCGTGGACTAACAAATGTTAGTTTTGCTAAAGATCGTGCTTGTATTGAAGGAAAGCTACATGAAAAGGCTCACCCTCCCACGACTATCATTTACTCGAAGAGGCCTTTAGAGCTCCTTCACATGGATCTCTTTGGGCCTCCATATTTTGATAGTCTTGGGGTAGGAATTATTGCTTGGTGATTGTGGATGATTATTCAAGATACACTTGGGTATATTTCTTCAAGAGGAATAGTGAGACCCAACAAATCGTCATTGACTTTGCAAGTGAAGCTCAACGTCAAAACAATGCAAAGATCTTGACAATAAGAAGTGACAATGGCACCGAGTTCAAGAACTACACCTTGGATGGATTTCTTAGTGATGAGGGGATCAAGCATCAATATTTTGTACCTTACACCCCTCAACAAAATGGTGTAGCGGAGATGAAGAACCGGACGTTGATGGATGCGGCAGGGACCATGATGGCGGATTTCAAGTCTCCATACAACTTTTGGGCCGAAGCCATCAACACCGCGTGTCATGCATCCAACTGGCTCTACCTCCGCAAAGGCTTGAACAAGACTACATATGAGATACTCACCGGTAACAAGCCCAACCTCAAGTACTTCCGGGTATTCAGGTGTAAGTGTTTCATTCTCAAGAAAGGTGTTCGGTTGTCTAAATTTGAGGCTAGAGCTTATGAGGGCATATTTGTTGGTTATGCTACAAACTCTCATGCTTACCGTGTCCTCAATAAGTCCACGGGACTTATTGAGGAGACGTGTAACATGGAGTTTGACGAGAATAACGGCTCCCAAGTGGAGCAAAGTGGCACTTGTGGTGTAGGTGATGAAATTTCTCCCCAAGCCATAAGAAGAATGGGAGTTGGTTTTATCCTGCCCATTGAGGAACCCCTTGTGGCCGAAGGAGAAGGACAATGCTCCACTCACTTGGAGCCATCACCAACCCAAGGCCCACACGCTTCCGAAGAACAAATTGAAGGCCCTCATCCTCATGAACAAGATCAAGGGCAAAACCTATCTCAAGATGGTGTCGTGTCTCCAAGTGATGCCCAAGGTCAAGTTCTCTCCTCCGAGCAAGTTCAAGATCAAGAGAAACCTCAAGATCAAGGACAAACTCAAGACGACGCTCAAGATGATCAAGTGACCCCTCCTCAACTCACCCCCGAGGAGGAATTGGAGCGTCATGCCGCCAAGATCGCATCCAAGCTCTCAACCAAGGGCCATCTCATGACAAATGTGCTTGGAAGCATTCGAAAGGGGGTAAGCACTCATAGACAATTGGCAAACTATTGTGAACATCACGTGTTTGTCTCTTGTGTTGAACCCCAAAAGGTCTATGAGGCGCTCAAAGATCCGGATTGGCTCAATGCCATGCATGAAGAACTCAACAACTTCGAGTACAACAAGGTGTGGAGATTGGTGCCAAGTCCAACGGGGAACCACAATGTCATTGGAACCAAGTTGATATTCAAGAACAAGCAAGATGCTCATGGAATTATCATTCGCAACAAGGCCCGGTTGGTAGCACAAGGCTACTCCCAAGTCGAGGGTATCGACTACGGTGAAACCTTTGCTCCCGTTGCTCGCCTTGAATCCATTCGCATGTTGATTGCGTATGCTTCTCATTATAACTTTAAGTTGCAACAAATGGATGTGAAGAGTGCTTTTCTTAATGGTACTATTAATGAGTTGGTGTATATCAAACAATCCCCCGGGTTCGAGGATCCTTACTTCCCAGATCATGTGTATCAACTCGATAAGGTGCTCTATGGCCTTAAACAAGCCCCACGTGTGTGGTAAGACCACCTTGCCGAGTTGTTGCAAGATCGTGGCTTTGAAGTTGGGAAAATCGACCCCACTCTTCTTACTAAGAAGGTCAAAGGGGAGTTTTTTGTATGCCAACTATATGTTGATGATATTATCTTTGGTTCCCCTAACAAAGCTTTCAATGAGGAATTGTCCGCTCTCATGACCTCAAAGTTCAAGATGTCTTCGATGGGAGAGTTGAAGTTCTTTCTCAGGTTTGAAGTCAAGCAAAGAAGAGAAGCAACCTTCATTAACCAAGCCAAATATACTCAATACATGCTCAAGAGGTTCAAGCTAAGTGATGTCAAGCCGGCATCCACTCTAATGCCCGTCAAATGCCAACTCGACATCGATCCCAATGGTAAAGTGGTGGATCAAAAGGTATATCGCTCCATGATTGGCTCCTTGCTTTACCTTTGTGCATCTAGACCGGATATCATGTTGAGTGTGGGAATTTGTGCATGGTTTCAAGCCGCACTTAAGGAAAGCCACTTTGTGGTGGTCAAGCGAATCTTTCGATATTTGGCTCATACCCCAAACTTTGGCTTATGGTACCCAAGAGGAGCAAACTTCAAGCTTGTAGGTTATTCGGACTCCGATTGGGAGGGAGACAAAGTGGATAGGAAGTCCACTTCCGGAGGGTGCCAATTTCTTGGTTGCTCTTTGGTGAGTTGGTCTTCCAAGAAGCAAAGTTGTGTGTCTCTCTCGTCCACTGAGGCAGAGTACATGGCCGCCGGCAGTTGTTGCGCACAACTTTTGTGGATGAGGCAAACTTTAAAGGATTAAGGTGTCATTCGTGACGAAGTGCCCCTTTGGTGTAACAATGAAAATGCCATCAAGATTTCTCTCAACCCGGTTCAACACTTCAAGATGAAGCATATTGAGATTCGGTATCACTTCATCCGGGATCACATTAGGCGAGGGGAGATCAAGCTCAACTATGTCAACACTCATGATAACCTTGCATATATTTTCACGAAGCCTTTGGATGAAGCAAGATTTCGTGAGTTAAGGCATGAGATAAATATCATTGATTCGAGCAATGTTGCTTGAGCCCTTGCACACCCCACCATACTCAACTTGTTATCTTGTCTAGGTGTAGGCATGGACATAGGGGGAGTGTTGTTCTCTCAATGAACTCTCCCTCCCCCATTATGCATAAATTGATCAACTCTTTCACATTAGCCATTGTTGATGGTACTTGTGCTTCAAAGACGGGTTTTGGTCATGGGCCCAGGGATAATTCTTCGTGGTGCCATACCAATTGACTCAAACATAGGTGGCTCCGGCCACCGCCCTCTCTTTAGAGAGGTTGTGTTGAGTGTCTTACTCCTTGTTTTCTCTTGTCTTCCGTTCGTCGTGTCGATCTTGTGTGCGTTGTCTCGTGTGTCAGTGTTCTGGCTTGTCCGTTCGCTTGAAGGTGGCCATGCAAAGGCTTTGTTTTCCCTTGTTCTTGAAACTTGCATCTTCTTGAGCTCAAGGTATGACCACATCCTGCCACAGTACTACCACGTAAGGAGCGCACGGTACTTCTGCAACCAGCACGGCAGTAATTTTTTACTGCCGCCTGGGCGAGCGGTATTACAGCCCACGGTGCCGTACTTCCGCCCGGGCGGTACTACCACGATGACATGCAGTACTACTACGCTGTCGAGGGTGCGTGGGGGTTAAGAGCGGGCAGGGGGAGTTCCAACTCCCCCATACCCATTCGTTTGTTTCTCTCCATGTCGTCTCTCTCTCTCGCTCAAGAACGGGGCCGGAGACCCTCGTCGGATCTCCGTTTCTGGCCGCTCTCCTCAGATTCCGACCGGTGGGATCGTTCCCCACCACTTCCTCTTGCCACGGAACAAGGTTTCTCCCCAAATCCCTCTCCCCTTTGTCCGTTCTTTTGCTCCTATGTTTTTGGGGAGATGCATGGTGTTCTTGAGATTTTAGGCCAAATCCTTGCAAGAGTAGGTTGTAGGATAGTAGTGGTGCGTAGAAATTGTACTTGATTTGTTGTCTCGTGGTAGATTTGATCAACCGTAGTACCGCCTCGTTGTCATAGTTGTTCTCAGATTCAGTTGTTTCGGATCTGATGTCGTGTGGTAGTACCGCACCTCAGGTGCGGTACTACCGTGACTAGGAGCGACACTAAAATTTTAGTGCCGCGCAGACAAGCAGTACTACCGTTGGTGTCAAATCTTCTACTTGGCAATTACTAAGTGCGCTTTCTACCTATTTCACCTATTTTGATGTGGTCTTTGTGTTGATCCTTCTTGCTTCTCGTTCGTGTTTTGTGTTTGTGTGTCTTAGGTGGTGGCTCCAGTGCTCCTCCTCGCCGTTCCAATCCCAGTCGTGACACGGGATCCAAGCGTCTGCACAACCAAGATGAAGTTCCTGAGGGCTCCAATGCCCCCCAACGCATGACCAAGACCACTGCCACCAAGCTCAAGGAGCCCACCAAGGGCATGTATGAGATTCCTCTTGCTGAGTTTGCCTCTCAAAGAAAACTCAACCCCTATGTGAATCCTCGTGCCAACTTCAGCGGGAATGATCTGTTCTGGACCAAGCAGCAGTATCTCTCTTATGTGGATGTGATCAAGGCCAATCAGAACCTCTATGCGGACGTGCACTGGATTGACATGAATCACATGCGAGATGAGAGGCATCGTGATTACTTTGGTGAGGCTCTGGACCTCGTGGAGCAATTTGACATTAAGCATGTGATCTCATTCCATTTGGATTATGACCCTGAGATTGTGGCCCAGTTCTTTGCCACGGTCCACTTCCATGTTGATGAGAGACCTGGATGACCAACGGACAGTGGCTGACTGCTACATGGAAGGACTTCATGGATTTGCTTCAGGTTCCTGATGAGGGGCTCAACACACCCATTGGTGTACGCCCTCATTCCAATCCCAAGTCAGCCAACAAGGACAAGCTTCTACCCTACTATGTTGAGAAATCGCTTCCCATTGGCAAGAAGACGTGGGTGCTCAACCCCTTCCTTGACATTATGTACCGCATCTTCCGCAATTCTCTTTTTCCACGCATTGGTGACAAGGACAAAGTGCATGCCTATCTGGTGGATATGATGCTCATCTGGTAGGAGACGCGCATCTCTCAGACTCAACCTCTTGATGTCTCACATATTATGTGGTGCGAGCTCCAGTTTGTGGTGTTCACCCATAGGTACCCATCTATGGACCTTACCTGTTTCTGTTGATCTCGAAGACTTGGGAGAAGCTCTATCCTGATGATGAGTTTCTTGCCCCTGGCTGGATTCGCCATGAGCCCATCCGGCTCCGTGTCAAGCCCAAGTGGGCTAACACTACTACTCGTGTCGAGGCTGAGGCTGCTAAGATGGCTGTTGATGAGGAGGAGAATGTAGATGAGGACAGCTCTGCTGGATATGCACCTCCCTCCACTGAGCCCTCATGGGCTAAGAAGCTGAAGGCCAAGATGAAAGCTTTGTTCTGGATGCAGGCCAAGGGGCAGTACTGGACTCACATTGCCTCCAAGGAGAGTCGCCGCCGCGACAAGAAGATCATGAGGGTTTTTGGAGAGGAAGTTTCTGGCGGCTCCGAGGAGCACATCACTCCAGAGGCCGAATGGATGGCAAAACAAGGCTACAAGTGGACTGATTCTAAGGAGGAGCCCATCCCCACTGCCGAGTCCGACGAAGAGCGTGCGAGTGACTACTCCGCTTGAGCCACCACTTGTGTTGTAGGTGTCGTCTCTGCCTTTTTGGCGTCTCGATGCCAAAGGGGGGAGAATGTAGGGATTTGCGTGTTGTGTTTGTGCTTGCTTTGCTTGCGTTTGTTCCGTTGAACCTTGATTGCCTTGGTTTGGTTTGCGCTTGAGACTTATCTATCATATGGTGTAAGACATATGCACTCTATCTATCGCACCTTATTGAGCTTATGATATCGTGTTCTATTTATATTATGCTCATATTTACTATCTTGTTTAGAGTTAGCCTTATTGTTGCAAGATATGCCTTGTCTATAAAATATAGGGGGGGTGTTGATCCTAGTATGTGTGTCGTGCAGTCCAAAGCACTTATCTAGATAGCACACATCTAGGGGGAGCCCGTCTATATTTTAGAGATGTGTGGTTTGCTCATGTTCTATATTTTCTCCCTTGTGCAAATCCCATATTGTCATCAGTCCACCAAAAAGGGGGAGATTGTAAGGGCATAATTATCCCTAAGGTGTTTTGGTGATTGATGACAATGCTTTTGCAGACTAATCGTGTGCCTTGAGTATTTCAGACATTTCATTACTAGGCACAAGATGGTTTGATGCCCCTCGAAGATTATTGAAGACGGCGTTTTTCTACGTTCCTTTTCGGTGGATTTGAGTCGTAGGAAAGCCGTACTATTAAGAGGGGGTCCGCTTTGGAAAGGTTTGGGTGGAATCATCACGTACACATTTACTCCTTTTTGCAATGCCTTTCCCTTAGCACTATGGAGCATCCTCCGTTTCTTCGTGTTTATGCAAAAAGAAGGATTCCTAGTGTTGTTGTTCTGGGGCATGCGGTAGTACTGCTCTTCGGAGCGGTAGTACCGCAGGTCATTGCAGTACTACTGCGGGTGGTCACGGTAGTACCGCTCCTTGGGAGCCATAGTACCGTGAGTCCTGGCCTGGCAAAGCAACATGAGCGGAAGTAGGGGCAGATGTAATTTTTTACATCTGCTGCCTGCGCGGTAGTACCACGTGCCTGGTGCAGTAGTACCGTGTCAGATTTTTGCACTGTTTGAAACTCAGCGGAAGTTGCCACGGATGTTTGTTTATCTGTCCGCGCCCTTCCCAGGCTAGTCCAATCCTGCCTTGCGGTAGTACCGCAAGGGGCAGCGGTAGTACCGCGCGAGCGGCAGTACCGCCCCGAGCTTCTTTGCTACAGGCCTGGGCTAGCTCCTGCCATGGTCGCGGTAGTACAGCGGTTCACGTGGTAGTACGTGAGCCCTTGCGGTAGTACCGCTAGTTTGGTGCGGTAGTACCGCAGGTCGCGGGCTGGTTAAGTGGATAACGGTTGGATTTGTCTCTCCACTATATAAGGGGTGTCTTCTTCTCCGACTTGACAACTCTTCCAACCCTAAGCTCCATTGTTGCTCCAAGCTCCATTTTCGCCCGATCTCTCTCCCTAGCCAATCAAACTTGTTGATTTTCTAGGGATTGGTTGAGAAGGCCTCGATCTACACTTCCACCAAGAGAAATTTGATTCCCCCACTAATCCCTTGCGGATCTTGTTGCTCTTGGGTGTTTGAGCACCCTAGACAGTTGAGGTCACCACGGAGCCATATTCCATTGTGGTGAAGCTTCGTGGTGTTGTTGGGAGCCTCCAATTAAGTTGTGGAGATTACCACAACCTTATTTGTAAAGGTCCAGTCGCCGCCTCCAAGGGCACCAATAGTGGAATCATGGCATCTCGCATTGTGTGAGGGCGTGAGGAGAATACGGTGGCCCTAGTGGCTTCTTGGGGAGCATTGTGCCTCCACACCGCTCCAACGGAGACGTACTTCCCCTCAAAAGGAAGGAACTTCGGTAACACATCCTCGTCTTCACCGGCTCCACTCTTGGTTATCTCGTGCCTTTACTTGTGCAAGCCTTTTTGTGTTATTTCCCTTGCTTGCTTGTGTGCTTCTTGTTGTTGCATCATATAGGTTGCTCACCTAGTTGCATATCTAGACAACCTACTTTGATGCAAAGTTTAATTTGGTAAAGAAAAGGTAAAAGTTGTTAGTTTCCTATTCGCCCCCCCCCCCTCTAGTCAACTATATCGATCCTTTCAACGTATATTGCACACACACCTTGATCTGGCCGACCGTTTCTGTTGTGTTGGCCAATCGCAAATAGTTCATCTGAGTGAAAGGTATACCATATATCGCACACACCTTGATATGGCTGACTGTTTCTGTTGTTCTGGCTCATCGCAAACATATCGTATGGATCAACTGTATGCCACGTATCACGCACGCAACTCTAATTTGTATTGTGCTTGATGTCTCCGCCATCTCACATGGTTCATCTTATTGATGATGGTATTATTACGACACCGTTTGCGATTCGTGCATCGCACACAGTTTTGTCAAAGGGTCTCTGATTCATGTGTCATGTTAGCAGCATCCTGCAGTAGTGACACAAACACTCTCATGCATACGCACATACACTCACCGGCCTCGATGACACATGCACACACCCTGAGATTGACGCCGCTGCCACAAACACCATCATAGTCGACGTGAACGTCTCCTCCAACTAAACACATATCGCCGGAATACCTATGTGTAACGCCCTCGATGCGGCTATATCTCCCACGTGTCGAAGCACGAGTTAGAGGCATAACCGCATTGAAAGCAATGTCGCAAGTGAGGTAATCTTCACACAACCCATGTAACATATAAGGGACAGAGATACATAGTTGGCTTCCACTCGCCACTTCACACAATTACATGAATAAAGCATTACATCATCCAAATACAATCAAGGCCCAACTACGGAGCCAAAATAAAAGAAGACTACCCCAAATGCTACACAGATCCCCGATCGTCCCGACTGGGCTCCACTACTGATCAACTAGATCAAAACAACACAAAGGACAAGATCTTCATTGAGCTCCTCCTTGAGCTTGGTTGCGTCACCTGCTCGATAACATCGGCACCTGCAAACTGGTTTTTGAAGTATCTGTGAGTCACGGGGACTCAGCAATCTCACACCCTCGTGATCAAGACTATTTGAGCTTATAGGAAGGGTAAAAGGTATGAGGTGGAGCTGCAGCAAGCGACTAGCATATTTGGTGGCTAACATATACGCAAAAGAGAGCGAGAAGAGAAGGCAAAGCACGTTCGAGAAATCTATGATCAAGAACTGATCCTAGAACAACCTACGTCAATCATAACTCCAACACCGTGTTCACTTCCCGGACTCCACCGAGAAGAGACCATCATGGTTACACACGCGGTTGATGTATTTTAATTAAGGTCAACTTCAGGTTTTCTACAACCGGACATTAACAAATTCCCATCTGCCCATAACCGCGGGCATGGCTTTCGAAAGTTCATAACCCTGCAGGGGTGTCCCAACTTAGCCCATCACAAGCTCTCACGGTCAACGAAGGATATTCCTTCTCCCAAGACAATCTGATCAGGCTCGGCATCCAGGTTACAAGACATCCTCGACAATGGTAAAACAAGTCCAGCAAGACCGCCCGATGCGCCGACATCCTGATGGGAGCTGCACATATCTCATTCTCAGGGCAACACCGGATGAACACTATGTACAGCTAAAACCAGCCCTCAAGTTTCCCCGAGGTGGCGCCGCAAGTGGCTCTGTTTTGGACCAACACTTAGACAAGCACTGGCCCGGGGGGTTAAAATAAAGATGACCCTTGGGTTGGCCTAACCCAAGGGAAAAAGGCTGGGTGGTGAATGGTAAAACCAAGGTTGGGCCTTGCTGGAGGAGTTTTATTCAAAGCGAACTGTCAAGGGGTTCCCATTATAACCCAACCGCGTAAGGAACGCAAAATCCGGGAACATAACACCGATATGACGGAAACTAGGGCGGCAAGAGTGGAACAAAACACCAGGCATAAGGCCGAGCCTTCCACCCTTTACCAAGTATATAGATGCATTAATTAGATAAGAGATATTGTGATATCCCAACAAGTAAACATGTTCCAACAAGGAACAACATCTCCATGTTCCAACAAGGAACAAACTTCAATCTTCACCTGCAACTAACAATGCTATAAGAGGGGCTGAGCAAAGCGGTAACATAGCCAAACAACGGTTTGCTAGGACAAGGTGGGTTAGAGGCTTGGTTCAACAATATGGGAGGCATGATAAGCAAGTGGTAGGTATTGCAGCATAGGCATAGCAAAAGAGCGAGCAACTAGCAAGCAAAGATAGAAGTGATTTCAAGGGTATGGTCATCTTGCCTGAAATCCCGCAAGGAAGAAGAACGAGTCCATGAAGAAGACAGACGGATGTAGATGAGCGGATCCTCACAACTCCGAAACGAAAACTGAAGATAACGCGAGAAGTAACCCGGAAAGGAGCAAACAACATAGTAAACAACCATCACATAATCATGGCATGATGCACAACAAGTATGATGCATCTCCGGTTTAAAGAAGCATGGCATGGCAAAGTGCAACAAACAACACTACAAATTAAGTGGAGCTCAATATGCAACGAGTTGCATATTGACGGAACACCACATCAATTATTTAGTTCTCTCTCGGTTATGTACTCACCAATATTAAATGTTGTTAAGCATGTCAAGAGATGATACATAACAAAACTATACCATCTAAACAATTTAAATGGGGCCGGGTACAATAAACAATAAACCCTGTAAAACCCCATATGCCTTAGTAATTTAAAGCAACAACAATTTAAACATTTTAATTGTTGTTAACATGATGCTGATGACATGAACAAGTTTTACGCAGTTTTTATTAAAAGTTGACAAGAGCATTATGAAGCATTTGTCATCGTGGCGGAAATGAAAAGGGGTGCCACGGCAACGATAACGAAACGGTGCCACGGCAACGTCCCGGTTTCCAGTAACTCGGTTGAGATGCCGGTGCAAAAGGAAAAGTGGCGGGGGCGTGTCATGCAAGGATGGTGGTGTGCTCCCGGATACCAGGTGTCCCATGTGTCGATGGCATGGCAACCGAGGGACGTGCGCGAAACAAACGGGCACGGTGCATCCACGGGGTTCATCTCATTCATCACACAACATTCATCCACGGGCGTCGTTCTGGCGGTTATACCTTCGAAGCATGTGTTTCAAAACGGATCGGTTCGTAGTGGAAGAAGTCGCACACAGGCGCAGTGGGTAGTAGTGGTTCACGTTCGTTTTCGGAGAGGTACTTGACGAATCCAAGGTTTCCGAGAGCGACGGTAGTAGAACTTGGCGAATCCGAGTTCTTCGGAGGTCGTCATCGAACTTGGTCAAATACCGGATGTGGGTAGACGTTCACTCGACGGCCTTCGGTGACGGTAGTTGTACATGGGTCTTCGGCCATGGAAGTAGTCGTACATGTTTTCGTAGAGGTTCGGGGTCAACGACAAGGAACTTGACGTCCACGGGGTCTTTGCGGGTCGACGGTAGTGGTTCACGTTTTGTAGCCGTTCGAGTCATCGGTGGAGGAACTTGGCGGTCCATGTAGTCGAACTTGGTGCATCCGAATGGTACTTGGCAAATCCCCGTAGTCGAACTTGGTGGCCTTGACGTCCAACACAAACAGCACAAGGGGCCTCGGTATGCCAACAGCAAGGAGGTGATGGTAGTAGCTGTGAGCTTCTGTGCGGTGGAAGGAGAGGGCAGCCTCCTGGTCATGCTGGTTGCTATCAGGGGCGACTCCAGCCGAGGCCAGGTGCAAAGGAGGGAGGCGGCCATGGCGCAGCCATGGCCTGGTTCTGCGGATGCGAGGCGACTAGGTGGAGCAGGGCCAGGGGCACGTCGAGAGGGTTTAGCAGCAGCTGCTGCTGCCGGCGGCAGAGGTCGAGGTGCGGTCACGCATGGGGAAGAAGGGATGCCATGGATAGGGCCTGCAGAGGGGAGGAGGCACGACGTAGGGGGGAAACTTGGGGCGCCGGCAAGATGGAGATGGCACGGTTGCGGGGTGGACCTTCGGCGGCTCTATGGATCGAGGAGGATGGACGCTGAGGAGATCGGGCATCGGGTCAACCTCCGATGGCGGCGGAGCAAGGGCTCACCGGAGCAGGGGGCCGCGGGCGCCATGGGGCTCGGGGTCACGGGGAAGATGGGGAGCGAGGTCGGGCGCTGCACTCTCCTCTCTACGAGTGACGGCGGCAGCGGGAGGACGTGAGGGAGCGATGGGAGAAGGAGAGAGCGATGCGGGAGTAGGCAGCGGCAGGGGGAGATGGGATCGAGCGATGGGTGTTCTGGCGGCGCAAGGGAATGAGGAGGGTGAGAGATCGATCGGGATGTAACCTCGCTCGGGCCTAGGGTTAGGTAGGCAGGTTGGGCCTTAGAGGCCGGCCCAGTAGAGGGGTTGCGCCTAGGGGGAGGGCGCCGGCTGGCCTAGAAGGAGAATGGGCCTACTGCTCTCTCTCACTCCTCTCTAATCTTCTTTTAAGAGAAAAGAATTAGAGATAAAAAGAAAAGGAGGGTTAAGGAGAGGATTTGTGCAAGGGGGCTATTTTCCCGGTCTCACAAAAATGAGTTTGAACTAGGAAAAATAGAAGTGGTCAAGACCGAAAGTTTAAATTCAAACTCATTTGATTTAAGTTCAAATGATTTGAATAGGTAGTGAGGGTTGGGAAGGTCCAAAAATGTTTGGATTTTTGGTGGAGCTCCGGAAAACGACGAAAGAATTTACGGACAAGGTTCGAGGTCAAGAAGCGAGATAACAAAGGCATGGGGAAAATTTGCAAGTGTGTTTGCGGTAAATCCAAAAGAATGGAAATATTTATAATAGCTCCCTAATATCGGGAGGATATGTTATAAAGAGAATCACCATGTGAATTCCCTCGATTTAAATGGACCGAAGATCCATGCAATTTATTTAATGAGATGCAAAAGACTTATGACATGATGACATGATGACATGATGCAATGCACAAGTAAAAGGGCGGGCACAAATGAAACACACGGCGAAACCTAGAACACATGGAAGTCTTCTCGAGCATCAGTCTCAGGGCGTCACAACACTCCACCACTACGAGAGGATCTCGTCCCGAGATCTAGGATGGCACCGGAGAGAAACGGAAAAGAAATAGAAGAGGTAAAACTAAGTTGCTTCTTAGACCAATGAGTGAAACCAAAGAACCTTGCGAGGTTAAACAATTGGAAAGAAGAACACAACGGAGATGAACAAAGTTGAAAACACTCCGTTAGAAAAGAGGAAAACAAAGAACAACAAATTCGAGCAGCACTCCGGTTGACAAGAGATGAAAGACTTGACAAGATGAAAAGAACTTGAGCAGAGGACACAACACTCCGGTTAAAAGGATAAGCACGAAAAGAACAAGGTCCTGACAAACAAGAAGATGAGTTGAAGAGAGCAACCTCACAAAGCCTCTGGAAGAAAAATATAAGAATGGACCCAAAAGAACAAGTTCTGCCTGAGATGAATTTGAGATAGCATCCTTAAAAAGAAGGATTGAACGGAGTTGTAGGAAAATCAACAACGAAAAGAATAAGCTTGATATGGTCTTATGGAATACATCTCCAATTATGAGGTGACAACCTGCCACTCACGGGAAAAAGAATTGGATTGATGAGAACAAGGAGATGAGAAACTTATTTCACCGGGAGGATAAAAGAAGAACTTGGGTCATTTATGAGCACCATAAATAGCAACAATCCTTAGGGAAAGCTTTAGGTGAAATATGACCCAAGATAATTCCAACGACGAGATTGATGGTTTTAAAATACATCATTCTTGACAAGATGTGAATCATGAAACATGAACTCAAATTATCAAGAATGACATAATACCACCTCCGATGATACTGTAGAAAGAATTGCACTCCGGATAGCAAGATGAAGAATGCTTGAACTCCTCTGAAAAGAATCTTGATGAACACTTCGAGAATGAATTAAATCCTTGATGAAACCATCATGTAGAACCTTCATGAAGAACTCCGGTAATGAAAGAATGATCAAACGAAAAGAAAGAGAAGTTGAAAGCACAAGGTGAATCCTTGCAATGATTTAGATGGATTTCCGTGATAATTAGAGCTTGGAACTCCGGGAAAGAAAGACGAGCACTTGAAACCAAGAATTTAATCATCGTGAACAAACTCCGGAAGAAAAGATTAACATATGGATGAAACAAGAATAAGAATTATACTATGATTAACCTTCACCAATTAAATTGATGACAAACAACGGATCTGGCATATAACTTATTCTCGTAGAAAATATTAAAAGAGATATAACATAAACTCAATGGACCACCGGTAAGATTTAACCAACGAATACATTGATATGATAATGAAGGAATAGGAATCTTGAACAAACCACCGTAAGAATTGAAAATGAACGAAGAGAAGATAAAGAAACACCGGGAAGAATTATAAAATGAACGAAGATGCTTGAGAGGATTTAGATACATGAGAACGAAGAGATCACGAGCCGATTAGAGATCACTTGAACGAAGCACCGGTAAAATTGGAGAATGATAGCTGAAAGCTGAGAATGAATAATCCCGAAATGATGGCCTTCGGAGAATCAAACTGAAAAGACTCTTGAATTACTCCGGATGGGTGAAAAAGAATTCTGACAATCGAAAACAATTATGAGAGGATGGCAACAATCTCGAATGACGAATCTTGAAGAGAATGGAGCAAGGTTGAAAGAAGAATCTTCTTCGGTCTTCAAAATCTGAGAATGACGACGAGAAGCACCACCATGAATTGTTGAGACACTCCGGAAGAATCAAAAGCGAAGAGGTAGAGTCAACAATGACAAGAATTTGAAAGATCTTGGAGAAATACATATGACTGATGATAATTCATTCTTACGTCAAACTTCGAAAAGAATTTGAGGATAACTTCGGAAAAATAAGAAGAGTCAGGTAAGATCCTGGAAAAAGACCTCTGGGTTAGGGCCCACTGAAAAAAAACACCGTAGAAGATAGATTGCGCCAGTTGAATTAAATGGCTTGAATAAGATAAGAACCTTGAAATAACTTGAACGAATCGGGAATGAAAACGTGAATCTTCTGAGATATCTTCAGCACTCCAGAACAAATGGATGGCGAGAAGTGAATGATTATGAGGTGCACCGGCATAAGAAAAGCATTGGACAAAAATAAAAGACAATGCTCAATACCAAAGTTTGAATTGAATCCACCGGAGAAGGAAAATGAGTGAGGAATGATGAACTAGAAGAGCATCTTCATGTGAACCACCGGGTAGAACATTGAAAGAAAAGAATGAAGAGACTTCACAAGAATAAAAGGATGCTTGATTAAGAAATTCGAGTCCTTGAGGAAAAAGGGTGGGTGGGCGGGAAAAACAAAGGCAACTTGGAGACGGATGAAACAAACACCGTTGAGAAGAAGTGATAATTGATCTTGCGGAAGTTGAAATGATTGGATCCACTTGAAGAGAAACACGCCGGTTGAAAAGAAATTGGCATGACAATCTCGATTATCATGAAGGATTGGTATTCACATAGGAGTATGAGAACACAGCTTAGGAAAGGTATGCAATCAACTCTTGACTTCGAAGCAACTCGAAGACCACAACTGAAAAACAAAACAAAGGATTGGCTTGCAGAATAAGCCGGAACAAACATATGATAGAGATTTCGTCCGAAGTTTTCGTGGTGGGGCCTACACGGGCTCGATCGTACAGCACCATCATGTACGAGGCAGTGCACATGACATACGAAGCATCCCCGAGTCGGCATAGCCAAGGACTCTTTAAGACACAACGAGACCACTATAAAACCAACCGTGGATAGGCGGACCACTAGACGTCGAACCCCAATTTCATATCATACATCTGTCGGAAAGATATCCTAAGAGCTACTTGAATTCCCACTTATAAACTCCCAAAACTTTCTGGTTATGCAATCAGGTGTTGGGGATACAGGGGAAGCATAATATCTCACCCAAAACTAACAAATCCTACATCCAGTTGTATCCATCCTTCAACACATAACCAAGAAACCTTGGGAAATCGTCTACCTCAACCTTCGAAAAACATCCGTTATACGAGTTATGGCAATACTCCCGAACTCCCGCCCCAGTACTGGATGGCGTCGAGGTTATCTCACCAACAACTACATAAAAGAGATTTTCGATGTCGGCGAAACTAATCTCAGGTATTCTAGAACTGCAACGACAAAATTGTGACGACAACACCTCGGAGCTCAACTCCCCGGGACACTGCCACAACCCCTAAATGTCAGGAGGCACCAAGAACAATGTTCTCGTCATAAAACCATCGGAACGATTCCAAGATACCCGCGTGATCCTAAATTTTTTTTAGTGAAATTTGAGAAGAGAAGTATCAAAACTCTACGTCAGGATGCCTTACCAGAGCGACGAAGGGACTGAGGAGTAAAAAGAATTCCTAACTCTCCGATATATATAATTCCTAAATGACTCAAAACATTTTTCTAGACTCAACAACGCCAGCTATTCGATCAAGCAGGGGGCTCCTAAGTTCGGGGAAGGCTCTGATACCAACTTGTAACACCCTCGATGCGGCTATATCTCCCACGTGTCGAAGCACGACTTAGAGGCATAACCGCATTGAACGCAATGTCGCAAGTGAGGTAATCTTCACACAACCCATGTAATATATAAGGGACAGAGATACATAGTTGGCTTACACTCGCCACTTCACACAATTACATGAATAAATCATTACATCATCCAAATACAATCAAGGCCCAACTACGGAGCCAAAATAAAAGAAGACTACCCCAAATGCTACACAGATCCCCGATCGTCCCGGCTGGGCTCCACTACTGATCAACTAGATCAAAACAACACAAAGGACAAGATCTTCATCGAGCTCCTCCTTGAGCTTGGTTGCGTCACCTGCTCGATAACATTGGCACCTGCAAACTGGTTTTTGAAGTATCTGTGAGTCACGGGGACTCAGCAATCTCACACCCTCGCGATCAAGACTATTTAAGCTTATAGAAAGGGTAAAAGGTATGAGGTGGAGCTGCAGCAAGCGACTAGCATATTTGGTGGCTAACATATACGCAAAAGAGAGCGAGAAGAGAAGGCAAAGCACGTTCGAGAAATCTATGATCAAGAAGTGATCCTAGAACAACCTATGTCAAGCATAACTCCAACACCGTGTTCACTTCCCGGACTCCGCCGAGAAGAGACCATCACGGTTACACACGCGGTTGATGTATTTTAATTAAGGTCAACTTCAGGTTTTCTACAACCGGACATTAACAAATTCCCATCTGCCCATAACTGCGGGCACGGCTTTCGAAAGTTCATAACCCTGCAGGGGTGTCCCAACTTAGCCCATCACAAGCTCTCACGGTCAACGAAGGATATTCCTTCTCCCAAGACAATCCGATCAGGCTCGGCATCCAGGTTACAAGACATCCTCGACAATGGTAAAACAAGTCCAGCAAGACCGCCCGATGCGCCGACATCCTGATGGGAGCTGCACATATCTCGTTCTCAGGGCAACACCGGATGAACACTACGTACAGCTAAAACCAGCCCTCAAGTTTCACCGAGGTGGCGCCGCGAGTGGCTCTGTTTCGGACCAACACTTAGACAAGCACTGGCCCGGGGGGTTAAAATAAAGATGACCCTTGGGTTGGCCTAACCCAAGGGAAAAAGGCTAGGTGGCGAATGGTAAAACTAAGGTTGGGCCTTGCTGGAGGAGTTTTATTCAAAGCGAACTGTCAAGGGGTTCCCACTATAACCCAACCGCGTAAGGAACGCAAAATCCGGGAACATAACACCGATATGACGGAAACTAGGGCGGCAAGAGTGGAACAAAACACCAGGCATAAGGCCGAGCCTTCCACCCTTTACCAAGTATATAGATGCATTAATTAGATAAGAGATATTATGATATCCCAACAAGTAAACATGTTCCAACAAGGAACAACATCTCCATGTTCCAATAAGGAACAAACTTCAATCTTCACCTGCAACTAACAATGCTATAAGAGGGGCTGAGCAAAGCGGTAACATAGCCAAACAACGGTTTGCTAGGACAAGGTGGGTTAGAGGCTTGGTTCAACAATATGGGAGGCATGATAAGCAAGTGGTAGGTATCGCAGCATAGGCATAGCAAAAGAGCGAGCAACTAGCAAGCAAAGATAGAAGTGATTTCAAGGGTATGGTCATCTTGCCTGAAATCCCGCAAGGAAGAAGAACGAGTCCATGAAGAAGACAGACGGACGTAGATGAGCGGATCCTCACAACTCCGAAACAAAAACCGAAGATAACGCGAGAAGTAACCCGGAAAGGAGCAAACAACATAGTAAACAACCATCACATAATCATAGCATGATGCACAACAAGTATGATGCATGTCCGGTTTAAAGAAGCATGGCATGGCAAAGTGCAACAAACAACACTACAAATTAAGTGGAGCTCAATATGCAACGGGTTGCATATTGACGGAACACCACATCAATTATTTAGTTCTCTCTCGGTTATGTACTCACCAATGTTAAATGTTGTTAAGCATGTCAAGAGATGATACATAACAAAACTATACCATCTAAACAATTTAAATGGGGCCGGGTACAATAAACAATAAACCCGATAGAACCCCATATGCCTTAGTAATTTAAAGCAACAATAATTTAAACATTTTAATTGTTGTTATCATGATGTTGATGACATGAACAGGTTTTACGCAGTTTTTATTAAAAGTTGACAAGAGCATTATGAAGCATTTGTCATCGTGGCGGAAATGAAAAGGGGTGCCACGGCAACGATAATGGAATGGTGCCACGGCAACGATAACGAAACGGTGCCACGACAACGTCCCGGTTTCCGATAACTCGGTTGAGATGCCGGTGCAAAAGGAAAAGTGACGGGGGCGTGTCATGCAAGGATGGTGGGGTGCTCCCGGATATCGGGTGTCCCATGTGTCGATGGCATGGCAACCGAGGGACGTGCGCGAAACAAATGGGCACGGTACATCCACGGGGTTCATCTCATTCATCACACAACATTCATCCACGGGCGTCGTTCTGGCGGTTATACCTTCAAAGCGTGTGTTTCAAAATGGATCGGTTCGTAGTGGAAGAAGTCGCACACAGGCGCAGTGGTTAGTAGTGGTTCACGTTCGTTTTCGGAGAGGTACTTGACGAATCCAAGGTTTCCGAGAGCGACGGTAGTAGAACTTGGCGAATCCGAGTTCTTCGGAGGTCGTCATCGAACTTGGTCAAATACCCGATGTGGGTACACGTTCACTCGACGGCCTTCGGCGATGGTAGTTGTACATGGGTCTTCGGCCACGGAAGTAGTCGTACACGTTTTCGTAGAGGTTCGAGGTCAACGACAAGGAACTTGACGTCCACGGGGTCTTTGCGGGTCGACGGTAGTGGTTCACATTTTGTAGCCGTTCGAGTCATCGATGGAGGAACTTGGCGGTCCATGTAGTCGAACTTCGAATGGTACTTGGCGAATCCCCGTAGTCGAACTTGGTGGCCTTGACGTCCAACACAAACAGCACAAGGGGCCTCGGTATGCCAACAGCAAGGAGGTGATGGTAGTAGCTGCGAGCTTCTGTGCGGTGGAAGGAGAGGGCAGCCTCCTCGTCGTGCTGGTTGCTATCAGGGGCGACTCCAGCCGAGGCCAGGTGCAAAGGAGGGAGGCGGCCATGGCGCAGCCGTGGCCTGGTTCTGCGGATGCGAGGCGACTAGGTGGAGCAGGGCCAGGGGCACGTCGAGAGGGTTCAGCAGCTGTTGCTGCTGCCGGCGGCAGAGGTCGAGGTGTGGTCGCGCGTGGGGAAGAAGGGACGCCATGGATAGGGCCTGCAGAGGGGAGGAGGCATGACGGAGGGGGAAAACTTGGGGCGCCGGCGAGATGGAGATGGCACGGCTGCGGGGTGGACCTTCGGCGGCTCTATGGATCGAGGAGGAAGGACGCTGAGGAGATCGGGCGTCGGGTCAACCTCCGATGGTGGCGGAGCAAGGGCTCACCGGAGCAGGGGGCCGCGGGCGCCATGGGGCTCGGGGTCACGGGGAAGATGGGGAGCGAGGTCGGGCGCTGCTCTCTCCTCTTTGCGAGTGGCGGCGGCAGCGGGAGGACGCGAGGGAGCGATGGGAGAGGGAGAGACCGATGCGGGAGTAGGCAGCGGCAGGGGAGAGATGGGATCGAGCGATGGGTGTTCTGGCGGCGCGAGGGAACGAGGAGGGTGAGAGATCGATCGGGATGTAACCTCGCTCGGGCCTAGGGTTAGGTAGGCAGGTTGGGCCTTAGAGGCCGGCCCAGTAGAGGGGATGCGCCTAGGGGGAGGGCGCCGGCTAGCCTAGAAGGAGAATGGACCTGCTGCTCTCTCTCACTCCTCGCTAATCTTCTTTTAAGAGAAAAGAATTAGAGATAAAAAGAAAAGGAGGGTTAAGGAAAGGATTTCTGCAAGGGGGCTATTTTCCCGGTCTCACAAAAATGAGTTTGAACTAGGAAAAATAAAAGTGGTCAAGACCGAAAGTTTAAATTCAAACTCATTTGATTTAAGTTCAAATGATTTGAATAGGTAGTGAGGGTTGGGAAGGTCCAAAAATGTTTGGATTTTTGGTGGAGCTCCAGAAAACAACGAAAGAATTTATGGACAAGGTTCGAGGTCAAGAAGCGAGATAACAAAGGCATGGGGAAAATTTCCAAGTATGTTTGCGGTAAATCCAAAAGAATGGAAATATTTATAATAGCTCCCTAATATTGGGAGGATATGTTATAAAGAGAATCACCATGTGAATTCCCTCGATTTAAATGGACCGAAGATCCATGCAATTTATTTAATGAGATGCAAAAGACTTATGACATGATGACATGATGCAATGCACAAGTAAAAGGGCGGGTACAAATGAAACACCCGGCGAAACCTGGAATACATGGAAGTCTTCTCGAGCATTGGTCTCAGGGCATTACACTATGCTAGGACACGAGAGTGTCAACCAAAGACTTGAACCCACTTAACGCATACCACTGAAATGCCTGGAATGCTACACTCTACATGTTTTCTTAGCAAAATGCACAAACAGACGTTTATACATACACACATACACTCACTAGCCTCTATGAATGCACATCATCTTTAGATTGACGACGCTGCCATAGATGCCATCATGGTTGATGAGAACGTCTCCTTCCAATGAATGCACATCGCTCCACCCAATGAATGTTGTTGTACATGGTAGATATCCCCTCCAAGATTTAGTACGCATGATAGGTTTGTACATATGACTTAGATATACATCCCCTCCATGATTCCTTTATTTAAATATGAGGTTCCTTTTGAGAAATTGTAACATACTAGCGGCGTTGGAAGGTAGTTGGAGTGCTGACAACTATATAGTTACATGGGTGTGGGCCATGTTCGACGCCACTAAGTTTGACCGGTACAACTTGTATCCCACGTCTCTCAGTTCTGCATGGGCCATGGATAGAGTACTAAATAGGAAACCCCCGACCTTTCTCACTCGCGCTGCCACTCTCTTTCTCTCTCACTCACTCACTCACTCTTTTAGGGATGGCAATTTTACCCATGGATATGGATACCCACGGATATCCGACCCAGTTGGGCAAAGGTATGGGGAGCATTTCTGCCTATGGGTACATGGGTTTGGATACCCGTGATCAGTTGGGTTGGACATGGTTATAATTTCTGCTCCATGGATATCCAATGGATACCCATATGACATGTAGGCACGTATGTCTCTCTCGTCTCTCCCGCTTCCTGAGAGGAAAAACCCGCAATCCTGCACTATCTCGCCGGCAGCGCTACAATGGTCGACCGCAACGACGTCACCCATCGTTGTTGCCTTGCCCGGATATGATCGGCATGGCTCCTCTGCATTGTCGATGCCCCCCCTCCGTCGTGGCACAGATTCGGCGGCCTCGATGCCTTTGCAGCCGCCCATCGTCGCAGGGCACCCGTAGGATTGGCTCGGTTGTCGGGAAGGTCGGGCCTTCCCCCCGTGCCATCCAGGATGCGTGCTAGGTTGAGGCATCACACGCCCTACTAGTCTCCTCAAGGGTGAAGTAGTATAGTAGTCGATAGTATTTCCCTCGATTAAGAACCAAGGTTTATTGAACCAGAAGGAGACGAGGCACAAGCAACATGAACAGTAGCTGCACACACACAAAGCAAAAGCTTGCATCCAACAAAGGAAAGGATTAAATCTGGGAGTGATAGGTGTACGAATAAAATAAAATAAAGTAAAGTAAAACAACGAGCAACTGTAGGATTCTTAGTAATAATAGAAAAGGCACCCAGGGGCCATAGTTTCACTAGAGCATCTCCCTCATAAACATAGCATAGGCGGGTAAACAAAATACTGTTGGGCAATTGACAGAATTGTGCATAGTTATGATTGTGATTATTTATGGCATAATTCATATATGGACATTACGTCTGTGGCAAGTAGACTATTAAACTTACTAACGTCTACTACTATTACTCCACTCCAAGACCGCTATCCAACGTGCAAAGTATTAAGTTTATGATAAACAGAGTAACGATACATTAAGGAAAATGACATAATGTAGACAAAGTAAGACCAAACAATATGTTAAATCGCCGTTGTTCTATCCTTAGTAGAACAATATAATACGTGCCTTGCAACTCCTACTGTCGGAGATTAAGGACACCCTGTCGGGGATATACCCCGCGGTATGACCCGACCGGAAGTATGACCCGGTCAGACTTGGCGATTCACTAGTGACCCACCTTGACTTGGCGACTCACTAAGTGACCCGCCCGGATCTCTCCACTCACTGATGACCCGGCCGGCCCTGGTGACTCATTGGTGACCCTGTAGGCGGGTTAGAGGAGCGACAATACTCAGTGGCCCAGAAGGTGGCTCATGGGAAGGCCGACTTATGTTATTGTGGGCCGGCTTAAGGAGAAAGGCATGAGGAATACTCCCTTACAAAGGAAGCAAGACTAGGACTCCACTTGTAATAGAGTAATCCTAATCCTACTAGGACTAGTCATGTAATCCGCCCCTTCAACTTATATAAGGAGGGGCAGGGCAACCCAAGTTGGACAAGTCGAGACAGACAAGTCAATAGCTCCCGAGATAGAGCACCCTTGTAATCGTGAGCATCATCATCATCAATAACAATGAAGCAGGATGTAGGCTTTTACCTCCACCATGAGGGGTCGAACGTGGGTAAAACCTCGCGTCTCTCGTCCCACTCAACCCCTCTCAATCTACCACATAGATGCGTTGGCCTCACGACTAAGTCCTCACAATAAGGACATCTACCATGACAAATCCACGACAATTGGCACCCACCGTGGGGCCATGCACGGTGGTGTTGAGTTTTTGGACGGAGGAATTCAGGGATTGAGAAGTTTGCAGTAAGCCGGATGAAGAAGAGTCGACACGGAAGATCTATATCATCGACGGGCAGTTGGAAAGACGAGTGTCTTTCCCTAATCTCTCCCTAATAATAAAGTACGGATTGACTCCGTGGGTTCACCGTCACAATACGCTTCTTCCCGTGATTTTACGCTTTCAGTTTGGATTTAACACATATCCGAGGTGGTACTAAAACCTTCATCCGTCCGCCAGAAAATACGCTGCCTCCCTATGCTTGTACGTCCGGCTGGGTCTTGTGCTTCTGGCTGGGCCTTGGCCGAAAGAAGCACACACAATATTTCATACATCCTGATCCTTGCTAAAATACCTGCCTATACATGAGTCGCATCAATGGCTTCACATATTTAAAAGTACCACATCGGTCTTTCACATCCACCTAGACCAGTTAATATACCTCTAGAAAACTAGCAATCACGTGGCACCTGAGACGTGGAAAAACAGCAAGAGAAAAAGCAGGCATTCATGAGGCAACGTGGGAAAACGACGGGAACATCAGCCACCTGGCCGGCACCACCACGAGCACGAGCCACGCCCGGCCGGTGCCGCCTCGCGTGGAGAGGCAGGGGATGCTCTCGATGGTGGGAGCACACCACTCGCTGGTTGCCGGGTAGGATGAGGCATGGCGCCTCCGGCCTTAAACGTCGCGCAAGGTGCGGAAGGGCAGACAGTGCTCAGGCGGCCGTGGATGGGCTAGCAATATCCACGGGGAGGCTAGCTAATAATTGCTTTAATTAAGCCGATGAAAAGGGACGCGGCTAGAGAGAGAGAGAATCGATCAAGTGGCTAGCTAATAATTAAATAAAAGAGGAGCACACCATATACTTTGAGACATGTACGTGCATGATGATGCCATTCATACTTAAAAAGCCAAATCAGAACTACGCCGCCACTTGCGTCGGTTTGTTGAACGATGATGATGAAGCGCCGCCACCCACGAGAACCTGTAAATCCGGAGTCACCATGCCCCCATGTTGAGGCCGGAGCACGCGTCACCATGACGGCGGGCCCAAAGCAAAAAAGAAAAAGTTCCACCTTGAGATTGGCACAACCGCCGCACCAACCTCGATTGGTTAGCTTACTACCAAATTCGCCGCCGACCGCCTCATAGCAACCCACTGGAATCGAATCCGAAGCAGATTTACCACGCCGCCACCACCATAACCGTCAATACAGAAACTGGTGAAAGAAGAAAACCTCCGGAGTCACCACGCTCCTACTAGAGCTCCATGCCCCCATGTTGAGGCCGGAGCACGCGTCACCATGACGGCGGACCCAAAGCAAAAAATAAAAAGTTCCACCTCGAGATCGGCACCGCCGCCGCACCAGCCTCAATTGGTTAGCTTACTACCAAATTCGCCGCCGACCGCCTCACAACAACCCAGTGGAATCGAATCCAAAGCAGATTTACCACGCCGCCACCACCATAACCGTCAATACAGAAACTGGTGAAAGAAGAAAACCTAGCCCTAACCTAACTACACGCCATTGACGAGACGGTGAGGTTCCCCCTTCTCCCGTCATCGTCGGAGCGGCTGCCAGAGAGAGGAGGAACCCCTTGAGTCGCTGGCGGAGGACGGTGGTAGCCGGGTCGCCTTCGGTTCCGCCTCTCTCACAGGGAAGGGGAAACAAAACGAAAGAATATGAGTTTTATTATTATTTCTAATTCAACACTTCCCTTAGGGTGATTGACCCCTTTAGGTTGATATGTTTTTTCTCAGCTTGACTATTTTTTTAAGTTTAAAACATTTTCTTGCTCTGGCATGGTTCATCCAACTGGACGACATTATTTTAAATTTTAAACATTCTCTTGCGCTAGCGCGGTTAAGCGACACATGTGCCGTGTGTTGGACGTGCTCACCGCCTTGAGATGATTGACCATGTTCAGTGACCACTACAACCACCATTGACGAGGACGGACAGGAGGATAAACAACAACACGAATAAGATGAGTCTTATAGGATAACATGTTAAAATATAAGACATGGATCCGGGAGAGAGAGACTTGATCTATGCATGTTTATTGGTTATGGGTATATGATGTTTTATTCTCCCGTTGCATCGCACGGGCATTTTTCCTAGTCTTTCCCTAATAATAAAGTACGGATTGACTCCATGGGTTCATTGTTACAATACGCTTCTTTCCGTGACTTTATGTTTTCAGTTTGTTTCATATGGTTTGCCCGAGGTGGTGCTATTTTTCCATATAGGCTCACGATGGTGTATGTTCGCCCGGGCTAGGCTGTAGCGAACGCACGAACCAGCCCATCCCACCAACTAAAAAAATATTGCTAGGCGCTGAACTCGAACCTTGGTCTCCCAGATGTTACTGGGTTGCGCTGGCCATGCAAACTATTGACTGGCTTTGATAAAAACAAAGGTTTGACATTAAATGAACCATATCTTATTCAGGGACGAGGGCGAGGTGCGCGGAGCCGCGGACCGAGTTGGGCTAGGATGGTTTTTTCATTGAATTGATTCGGGAGCCTATAAAATACTCCCTCCGTTCCATATTAGTTGTCTCTGAAATGGATGTATCTAGATGTATTTCAGTACTAGATACATCTGTTTAAGCGACAACTAATATGGAACAGAGGGAGTAGCTGACAATGGTTAGGGAGTTCAAACCCATGATTTTCCTTTTGTCCCACATCGCCTTTTTTCATCAAAGACCATCAATTTATATACGCCCAACTTGAATGAGAAAACAAGCAGCCTCAAGAATAAACAAACGAGGGTAAGATGTGGGTCTTGGTGGTATAACGCTGCACCATAAAAAAGGAGAACTCAAGAAAGAAAGGGAGGGGGGTGAAGAGGAGGAGCAGGAACATGCTTGTGGCTCCGGGGAAGAGAAGAGTGGGAAGTGAAGAGGGGGAGATCCCTCGACCAAGGGCTCGCCGGATGTGCTTGAATCGGCGCTAGGGAAGTGAGGAGGAGGAACAGGCGAGCAACAAACAATGTGGCTCGACCAAGGGCGTACGACACATGAGGGCACCTCCCGCATACTTCCTCCATCCATGTGATTTTTTTATCTGCCATTTGAATTTTTTTAGCTGGTCAGCTATCGTGTACATCCAAATGAAGACATAAGGTTGGATACTTGGAAGAGATAAGTCAAGATGGGTCTACGTGCTTGAGCTAAAAACATGATAGATCACTCATGGAATTCATATATGTGTACTTTATTATTTTATAATTTAATAAAAATTACTTCTAGGAACATGGATGAGATGAATAAAATGCATACTAAGAGGATGAACTAATTGCCAACTCATGCCCCATATACTGCATGTGTAAAAATATAAGGCGTTTTAAATCTAAATCTAGACCAAAAAAACAATTTATTTTTTATTCGAAGGCTTATATTTATAGTAAGGTCTAAAATGCAAATGCCATGTCTGTATAAGTGTATCTGCCACTCATCCTAATATATTCGCACATTTATAATAAGTGCATATATGATCTACCATCTACCATTTGCTTACGAATTATGACACTTATTTTTTGTTTCTTTATCAGCTTATATTTATATGGGTTCGTGAAAGGAGAATAAATACCCCCATGAAGCTACTTTAAATTTTTGCTGCATTTATACAAGATCGGTGGTCCATTGAGATGACAATAATTCTTTTCCCACGTCTTCCTTGTGCTCGATGTTCGTTGTAGCAGGAGGAAGATGTGTGGGTTGGCTGCGGCGGTAGCAGCAGATGGGCGGGCATTATGCCATCGTCCTGTGGAGGACATGTACAAGATGTGTGTAGTGCGTGACATATGCCGCTACGTCTTCATTGGTCATCCATTTGTCGCTTGTCAGCGATGCACTCCTCTCCAGAGATACACCAAATAAAAGCTTGCATCACTAAGGAGGGAAAGTCTCGAGGCTATTATCAGGGCTAGAGTGTGTGATCTTCTCTCATTTCAATCGCACAAGCCTTTTTCCAACCTAATAATGTAAGGTGCATTTCTCCAATTTTTGATCCATTGATCCATATTATTATTATTATTTTAAGATTTTTTTACTATTTGAGATGGCACTGTTTTTTTGTGCACGCTCCTCTTCAGTATATCTATACAAAAATAATTATCCTTGGTAACGCACAAATTCCTTTTGCTATGTCTCGTCATCTTGGAATTGATTCATGAGTGGATGGCAAAGAGGAAGGCGAAGAGGAAACACAGACGAGTAGCTAAGACCGTGCGTGAATTTGTTTCCCGTTGCAACGCACGGGCATGTTTACTAGTAATAATAAAGTACGGATTGACTCCGTGGGTTCACCGTCATAATACGCTTCTTTCCGTGAATTTACACTTTCAGTTTGAATTTAAAATATACTAGTAAATGTGTCTGTGCATTACTACGGGTCGCTATCTGGACCATCCATGACGCCTTCAGTTACTGTGCTCGGTTGGAAGAATTGTAGTCGGATAGGGAGTAGTGCTCGGATGACCCAATGCCTCACAGGCTTGGTAAGATATAGTACCTCTTAAGAGGCGGAGTCAGCTCATTGACATTGGGTTCAAGTGAACCAAACCAAATTTGTTAGTATATTCCTTATCAAATCACAGTACCTAAGACTAACGAGATAACTGAACCCATTGTTTAGCAATGCTGAAACCATTGATAAGAGCTACTACAAATGCGCGCACCAGAGCTGGCCGGTGCGCAAGCATGTCGAGAGGGGAGCTTACCAGAAACTGATGAGAAGGTTATCTCAGTGTCCATCATGTAAATAGCAGGAAGATGAGACATGCAGCCTCCTATGCCTTTGCGTGTGAAACATTTTTGGTGTTGTTCTCTTCGTTCTTTCATGTGTCTCTCTTTCCACCTTCATGAATACAAGGGATCCTTCTTTCAAACAGAAAAGAAGGACTACACATAATTCAGATGATTTTAGGAAAGAAAGACAACTAAGTTCTTGAACAGCACAGAATATTCCTTATTTCCAGTATAAAACCTTAATCGCACAACACGGGACCCATCAGATAGTACTAACAATATCCACAATGCCGGCTTACATTTGTTTTCGATTGAGTTGCACAAGGCTAACAAGAAACATGAAAGCTGAAACCACATCATCATCTCTTATAATCAGCAATCCAAACAAAATGTGTGTCCTGACAAGCTTCAAATACTTCATATTTGGTGAAGGACACAAACAACACCAAACCCAACTTCAGAGGAAAAAAACAGGACCAAACCTAATGGTGTCTATACATTGTAAATTGATAGCATAAAACTCGGATATTCGTTTCGGAGCGCAGGCTCAGATGCTCCCTAAATCTCTCCCGTCAGTTCACATGAAGATCTGTGCCTGGTGGCATATTCATCTATGTATAGGAGGTGTATGGTAAGTAAATAAAACCAGCAGCTCATTTCACTAAATGCGTAGACAACCGTTGAGGCGCAAACGGCTCAGGCTTTTTCCTGTGCTATGCTGAGCCCTCCCCGCAGCCGGTGACATCCACTAGGCACCAGCCATTAACTTTGTATGTAGTTCTAGTTTTGAAATCCAAGGCATACAACCCACAAATCCAATTCAAACATGTGTAGAAATAAATGACATTATCACACCACCTCAAACCTTTTTTTTAGAATCCAACCCGCCCAAAACCATTTTCGTTTTCTACCCAACCCCTGTACATCAGTTCATTACACAGTTCAACTTCAAAGAAATTATGCATCAAATACACATCCAGTTCACAATACGTCACTGCTTACAGTTCACCCATTACCGTTCCACTGACAACAATTCAACCATTGCTCTTCCCGGTTCACATCCCACTTACATAATTTGCATTATACTCCCTCCGTCCGGAAAAACATGTCGCGGGCGCAGTTCATTGGTGATTTTGCAAAAAAAAAACTCATAGTTTTAAAATCGTCTGAAACAAGCCCCTCTACCCCCTGTCTTCTTCCTTCGTCGTTGATAGGGGCCGGCGCCGCCCAGCTGCGCGACTCGCCGCCCATCAGGAAGTGCTCCGCCGCCATCGCCACGTACCTGCTCCACCGCCACCGTCGCCAAGTACCTGCTCCGCCGCCTCCCCCGCTCAGACCTGCGTCGCCGCGATCCCCTCCCGCCTCGATTACCTGCGGGCATCGTCAGGACCTCCGGCCATGTCCTCCTCGAGCTCGTCGGTGTCCACCTCGAGCTCCTGCGCATCCTCCTCAAGCTCCAGCGCATCCTCCTCAAGCTCCAGCGCATCCTCCTCGAGCTCCCGCGCGTGCGCCACCGCAATTCCTCCCGGCCGTGATCCCCTACGGGCGTCGTCGGAAATTGCCTCCACGATCCGGTGGACCAGGAGCTCACGCGCTCCCTCCTTAATCTCCCGCGCGTCCTCCTCAATCTTCCACGTGAGCCCGTGCAACTCCTTCTCACCTGCCCGCGTGCCCGTGCGGCTGCTTCTCCCCTACCAACGGTGCTGCTGCTGCTCGTCTGCCCGTGCTGCCGCCAGAGCTCCTGCTCATCAGGAGGAAGAAGGTACGGGAGTTGCTCCTCTGCTCCTGCACTAAGGAGTTCCTCCTCTGCTCCCTATGCTGAATATGATCAGTGTACGGGAGTTGCTGCTCTGCTCCTGTTCATCAGGAAGAACAATGTTAATTGAATATGATTAGTGTTAATTGAATAAAAATCAGTAGATATCAACAGAGCAATTATGATCTGAACAAACATTGTCAAGTGTAAACTGTATAATTCAGTCAGTCAATGGAGTGGATGTGGACGAATCTGTGCCAGTGTACTGTAATTATGTCATATTCAGCACAAGTACCTACTGATAGGGATCAGGGAATTTGAACTTGTGTCAGGAATCTCCAGGGAAAGGTATCTCAGGGTCTTCCAAGAGCTTCTCCTTCAGCCACTGATTATCAACAGGTGTCTCTGGATGAACGCCATCAGCGAATTTATAAAGCTCTTTATCTTCATCTTGCTCTGTTATGGGGACATGGCAGACCAAAACCTGACAGTTTTTAGGATTCATTAGTCAGTTGAACTAACAATGTTTAAAACAAAGTTCTTATTGTTGGAGACCCAAAAACTAGCCAAGGATTCATAATTAGAGCCAATAGAAACGTTAAAGTGCTCACTTATGAAGCATCGATGCATAATTCAGTAGATGCATGATATGTTGATAAAGTACTCCAGAACTGTCAGGCTAATGAACCTGACTTGCATAGATGTCATTGGCTGGTAAAACAACACTTGATTCTTTCATGTGTAGTTATACTGTATGCCAAAAAAGATTCCAACCAGAAAATGAACAGATTTAAAAATATTCCTATCCAAATGCAATGCCAGACAGTAAATGCAAATCTGTAGAAACATTTGAATTGCAATAGGAAAAGAAAAAAAAGGAAAGGGAAAGTAAGTAAGTAATGAAAGCAAATGGTCACAAACTCCATTGTTAGGTTTTTGAAATTTCAGTAATGAAAGTTTGTGTATTGTTGATCATGTGGTACAGCTAAAAAAAATACCCCAAACTAGAGTAAAATGGCTTATAGTTAGAGCAAAGTATTTGGCCTCAATCCCTGGTGTGACAGCAAACTATAACATCTTGTCATTTTGGCTGGCATCTAGACAGCACATACACATACAGTACATTAGATGCACTGTATATTCAACTCAAAATTATTTGATTTATTTGGATTTATTAAAATTATTGGAATTTAAATGACAGGACTGATAGAATTTTGTTTACTGAATTTTGGTTTCAAAATTGCTGCTGATCATGGTCATGATCATTTGCAATCTTCAAAATTTGGCTTGAACATGATACTTTTTGTTTAATCTAGACATGTGTATGGTTTGTATGGTGGCTCCAGTAATAACTACTCATGATCATATCTACTCATGATCATAATCTGAAAATTCAGTTAAAATGCATTGTTAAAACTGTAGATATCTACTCATGATCATATCTATGGAGTACTACTCTGTGTGTGTGTGCATTCTTGTTTGACTAGTGCAAATGCATTTCTTGTTTGACTTGCATACTCATTTTGTGTGTGTGTATTCTTGTTATGGTACCATGGTGTACTCATCTTTTGTCATTGATGGCAGGAACACATAACTATGGATTTGAACTTGATGCCTCAAGAGGGAGAATATGAAGCTATTGATTTGAACTTGATGCCTCAAGAGGAAGACGGTGAAGGTAATAATTTGAATTGGATCCCTGAAGAGGAGGAACGTCAAGTGGCAGATAATGGAGCTATGGATTTGGACTTGATGCCTCAAGACGAAGACGATGAAGCTATGAATTGGATGCCTCAAGAAGATGAAGGGCAAGAGGATGAAGCTCAAGAGGAAGAGGATGAAGTTATGGATTGGATACTTCAAGAGAAAAGAAGAGAATTGTCAGATAAGGAGAGGCATGGTGTTTACTTCGCCTTGCTGGTAATCGAGCTCAGAGATGGGTCTGTTCAACCAAACGACAAGCTGCTAGTCTCAAACCTGTTGGACATAAGTGTACAATCTGTTGAAAGAATCTGGGAAGACGCCAAAAAGCAAATTGCCGATGGCAAAGAAGTAGATGTCTCAAGCAAGAAGCCAGGAAGATCCGGCCGAAAGAGAAAGGAGCTAGATCTAGCGAGGACCTCAACAATCCCACTGAATAAAAGAAGGACTATTCGATCTCTGGCACGGTCTCTAGGTGTGGCCCGATCGACCCTACATAAGAGGTTCCAGTTGAATGAGCTTAACCGCATCACAAGCACCATGAAGCCTCACCTCAAGCTAGAGAACAAGCTTGCGAGATTGAAATTTTGTATGTCCATGGTCGATGACAATTCGATCTCAACTTCTCGGGCTATGTTCAAACCAATGACAAATATGGTTCACATCGATGAGAAGTGGTTTGACATGACGAGAGTGAAGAATAGTTACTATGTACTTTCAGGAGAACCTGAACCAAAGCGCACCGTGTCAAACACTCACAGCATTGGGAAGGTAATGTTCCTAATAGTTGTTGCCAGGCCTCGATATAACAATGAGGGGGAGCTAACATTCGATGGGAAGATCGGCATTTGGGCATTTGTTGAAGAGACTGAGGCGAAGCGAACAAGTCAGAACAGAACAAAGGGAACAAAAGTGTTGACATCAGTGAAAGTAACCAGGCCTATGTGCAGAGATTTATCTAATCAATAAGGTTATCCCGGCAATTCAGGATAAGTGGCCTGATGATAATGAGGGAGCAACAATATTCATCCAACAGGATAACGCAAAGCCTCATGTCCTTCCCAATGATGTAGCTTTTCGAGAAGCTGTGGAACAAACTGATCTTGACATCCGATTGCTACAACAGCCCCCAAATAGCCCTGAGTTAAATTGTTTGGACCTCTGCTTCCATAACTCTCTCCAGTCTCTAACCGACTGCAGGTCACCTACAAACATCCAGGAACTGGTACAGGGTGTGGAAGAGAAATTCGAGAACTACGATCCCGACAAGTTGCACAGAAGCTTTATCACATTAAAAGCAGTTATGTTTGAAGTTATGAAAGACAAAGGAGGAAATCAATATAAGTTGCCCCACTTGCACAAGAAACGCTTTCAGAATACTGGAATGAAAATAATCAGTGTATATTGCAACAGTCAGGTAGTTGTTGATACTAGGGCCACTATAGAAGAAATGGAAATTGCAATAGAAAAAGAAAATGAAAGGAAAGAATTAGCTAGAGAAGGAAAAAGAAATAAAAGTAAACGGAAGGGAAGAAGTAGCAACAAAAGGGAAAAGAAAGAAAAGTAAAGGGAAGGGAAGGGAAGAAGTGGCCAGAGAAAGGAAAAGAATGTAGTCAAGAGGGGACAAAGAGGCCCTTATGTCATGTAGTCAGGTGCTCCTTGTGTATGTCTTGTGTAATCTTGTGTCAAGAGGGGACAAAGAGGCCCTTATGCCATGTCCTTGTGTATGCCTTGTCTAATCCTTGTATATCAACTCCTCATTGGAATTTATTGGAATTTAGGTTATTTGGATTAATTGAATTATCTGGGTTATTTAGATTAACTGGATTAATTTGGATCATTTGAATTAATTTGGGTTATTTGGATTTATTTGAATTGATTTTAGTTATTTGAATTAATTTAAAATATTTGAATTTATTCGAATAATTTGGATTAAAACTGAATTTGGGCTAACTTATAATCCAAATATGGATCTGATCAACAATAGAAAAATAGAACATGTACTATCAATACAGGTTTGGACTTGTACTGTGAATAGAAAAAAATGAAGCAAAACTCTTGCAAATTTTCAGTTTCAAAATGGGACATCAGTATAACATCAAGCAAAACTCTACCAATGTTCACTATTCATTGTTGGCTTGGTCAGATCACTTGCTTGTTGATATCACTTGCTTGTTGCATTCCTACCGAGATTGATTATCTCTTGGCAAACAAGGCATTTTCTAATCTATATGCTTGTCTAGTTATGTCATCCAATCTTTGGAAGACCCCATTTGCCTCTGATGAATGATCTAGTGAAAGTAAGACCATGTCATATTTTTCCTGACTATAAACTGATGTGTAATTGGCATGTTCCATCAATTGTTAAGCTAGTCTTTGATTATAATCCTCAGGCCAGCAGAACTAAGTCTTTACATTTCATTATTTTTTAGAATGTTTGAACAACTACAAGATATTCAATGATAGTGAGATACCTAGCCTACAACAAACAGATCTCTCAAGCAAGGTAGAATGATTATCTTTTCAAAACAGGAATCAGCAACATGTTGTGCTAAAAGCAACCAAGATCATGGGCCAAGTGAGATCACTATCCCTCTTTAATTGTGCTAATTTGATGCAACCACTTTCAAAGTTTCAAGGGTTGCAAGCTGAGGTATCTTGTTATAGGCACCAGTCACATTACTGAGATCCCAAAAAAGTTCGGGGAACTACACCATCTGCAGATGCTGGATTTGAGGGCAGCTGGTGTAAAAGAGCTACCATCCAGTATTGTTAATCTTACAAAATTGCGGTGCCTGCTTATTAACAAATCCACAGAAGTGCTAGATAAGATTATTGGGAAACTACATGCTCTAGAGGCTGGTTAGTTGAATTTGTTTTTGATAAGAATAAACCTAAAGGACAAGAAACTTCACTGAAACTAAAACTGAATTTGTGATACACACAACAAACATAACTTTTCTGCAATCCTCTGTGTAATTTGAAAAGAGGCTGATTTGTTAGAGCAGAGTAAACCTTGGAGAGGCCCTTGAGATTGGTCTTGCCATGTGCATCCTCCAGCACCAGGACCTCCTCCTCCTTGGGCTCCAGCAGATCGAAGACGTGTGTAACACCCCGGATGTAACTTTCCCAGTTTGTATTCCAACTCTTGTCGTTTCCGGTGTTAAGTTATATTTATTTCCTCGGGTTCGGGTTTTGTCTCCGTGTGTTGTTGTCATTGTCATGCATCTCATATCATGTCATCATGTGCATTGCATTTGCATACGTGTTCGTCTCATGCATTCGAGCATTTTCTCCGTTGTCCGTTTTGCATTCCGGCGCTTCGTTCTCCTCCCGTGGTCGTTTCTAGCTTTCTTTCGTGTGTGGGGATTAAACATTTCCGGATTGGACCGAGACTTGCCAAGCGGCCTTGGTTTACTACCGGTAGACCGCCTGTCAAGTTTCGTATCATTTGGACTTCGTTTGATACTCCAACGGTTAACCGAGGGACCGAAAAGGCCTCGTGTGTGTTGCAGCCCAACACCCCTCCAATTTGGCCCAAAACCCACCAAACTCTGCTCCATCATCTAGGTCGTTCGATCATGATCGCGTGGCCGAAAACCGCACCTCATTTGGACTCTCCTAGCTCCCTCTATGCCTATTTAAACACCCCCCGATTTTCGGATCTCCTCCTACCTCCGAAACCCTAAAAATCCCCTCGCGCGCCGCCAGACAAGATCTGCACAGACAGACACGTCCAAATTCAGCTCTGCCGCCACGTGTCGCCTCGTCATTGGTCGGTCCCCGCGCCCACATCGCCTCAGCCGCCGCGGCCCGGGCGAGCCCGAACCGGGCCCCGCGCGGCCCGTTCCCCGCGCCGCCCGACCGCCTCGCTGCGCCGCCCGCCTCCTCTCTCCGCGGCCGAGCCACCGCCGCCTCTCCACGCCGGCGCCGCGCGCCGCAGCTCCTCCGACCGCCGCCACCATCGCCGACGCCCTCCGCCGCCGCCAGCCACGCGGGCGCCGCCCCGCGCCGCGGCTGCCGTCTCGCCGCCGCCCCGGCCGCCGGCGCCCCGCGCCGTGGAGGCCGCCCCGGCCATCTCCCCCTCCGGCCGCCGCCCTGCCCGTCGCCGGCGAACCTCGGTTCGTGTGCCCGCCGAAACCCTAGATCTGGAGGGTAAAATTTCGTCTAAGTCCCTGATAATTTTAGTTCAAGTGCTCATGTTCACGGCTCCGTAACTTTGCATCCGTAGCTCCGATTCATGCATATAGCATATCAAAATGTTCATCTCAGAGAGTACATCATTTTATTCCATTGCATCATTTTCATTTGAGCTCATCTTGATGCCCGAAATGCTGCTAGAAGAGGGCTACTTGAGATAATTGTCAGATCTGCTACTCCGTTTAGCACTTTTGTCATTTTTGCCATGATTAATGTGTGCATGCTATGCCCTGATGCTCTACTTGTGTTTTGTTAAGGGTTTTGTCATCTTTCCAGAGGTGCAACCCATGTATTTTTAGGATGTGTGTGGTGTCTAGTGCAAGCTTGCAAAGTGGTGCACTTAGTAACTCTGTTTTCAGGGACTTTGTGATTTCGCCAAGTCCTGGAGCTGCTTATCTCATGATGCCATATGTTCATGTTGTTTCCTAGTGATCCGTGCCTCTTTTGAGGATGATCAGTAAGGATGTTTTGTTAATCTTGTAGTGCTCTATCCATACATGTCTTTGTTTGCAATTATGGAGCACCCTAGCTTGAGTCAATCGAGCTCTACTTTTGCTACTTTGTGAATCTGGGCAGATTGTCAACTTGTTTGCAATTTTGCCGGTGATGTTGTAGTTGATCCGTGCATGCTATGCTATTGTTCTTACCATGTCTAGCTTGAATTTTGTGCCTTCTTGTTAGTTGTATGCTTGTCTTGCCCTGACTTGCACCATAGTGAGTGCATCGAGCTCGTAAACATGCCTACTTGAGTTATATTTCAGCATGTGCCAGTTTTCACCAAGTCTGAAAATTGATTATGTTTTTGCTATGTTCACATGCTTGCAATTGTATTTTCTGGTCCTTTTTGGCTCAAGGTCACTAAGGGACTTTTATTAAGCTCTTTGAGTAGCTCCATGCCATGCTTTACTTTGCCATGTTAAGATCCTGTAGCATGTAGTTTTGTTGCTCCGAAGAGGACTACCTGATCTGAAATTCCAGACAAGTGTTAATTTCACTAAGTTTGAGATCTGTTTGTCATTTGCATTTTTGCCATGCTTGTTTGAACCTGTTAATGGATGAATTGGCCGTAGCTCAGTGCTAGACTTTTGTTAAGCATCTTATAAGCATCCCTGTCATGTATTTTGGTGTCATGTTTGGGTGTTGTAGCATGTTCATCTCATTGCATTTAGATGCCTACTTGCTGAAAATCGCAAACCGGTGTCATTTTTGAATCGCTTGCCATTTCCAAACCGTAACTCTGATTCCGGCGTTCTTTATATCGTTTTCAAACGATTTAATCTCATCTTTCCAGTGGCACACTTGGAATTCCAAGTTGAGGCCAGGTTCATGCATTTTCTGTCATATCTTGCATATTGCATCCCGCATCGCATCCCGCATAACATACCATCTTTGCATTGTGTTGTTTGAGTTTGCACGTGGTTGATTGTGTCCTTGTTGCTTGTTTGTCTTGTTTGGGTAGAGCCGGGAGACAAGTTTGCTAACGAGGAGCCCGTTGAGCTTGCTTTCGAGGATCCAGTCAACTCTGACAACTGTGCAGGCAAGATGATCATACCCTCGAAATCACTACTATCTTTGCTATGCTAGTTTGCTCGCTCTTTTGCTATGCCATTGCTACAATGCCTACCATTTGCTTGCAAGCCTCCCAAATTGCCATGGCAAACCTCTAACGCACCATTGTCCTAGCAAACCGTTGATTGGCTATGTTACCGCTTTGCTCAGCCTCTCTTATAGCGTTGCTAGTTGCAGGTGAAGATTGGAGGCCGTTCCTCGTTGAAACATTTATTTACTTGTTGGGATATCATTATATTATCTTGTTATCTTAATGCATCTATATACTTGGTAAAGGGTGGAAGGCTCGGCCTCTCGCCTAGTGTTTTGTTCCACTCTTGCCGCCCTTAGTTTTCGTCATATCGGTGTTATGTTCCCGGATTTTGCGTTCCTTACGCGGTTGGGTTATAATGGGAACCCCTTGACAGTCCGCCTTGAATAAAACTCCTCCAGCAATGCCCAACCTTGGTTTTACCATTTGCCACCTAGCCTTTTCCCTTGGGTTTCGCAGACTCAAGGGTCATCATTATTTTAACCCACCCACCCCCCCCCCCGGGCCAGTGCTCCTCTGAGTGTTGCTCCAACCTAGAGCACCGTGCGGGGCCGTCCCTTGGCAACTTGGGTTACGTTGGCTCCTGTACGCTTAGCTTATCTGGTGTGCCCTGAGAACGAGATATGTGCAGCTCCTATCGGGATTTGTCGGCACAGCGGGCGGTGTTGCTGGACTTGTTTTACCATTGTCGGAGTTGTCTTGAATTACCGAGATACCGAGTCTGATCGGAACGTCTTGGGAGGAGGTCTATTCCTTCGTTGACCGTGAGAGCTTGTCATGGGCTAAGTTGGGACTCCCCTGCAAGGATTGAACTTTCGAAAGCCGTGCCCGCGGTTATGGGCAAATGGGAATTTGTTAATGTCCGGTTGTAGATAACTTGAACCTTAATTAATTAAAATGAATCAACTGAGTGTGTTACCATGATGGCCTCTTCTCGGCGGAGTCCGGGAAGTGGACACGGTGTTGGAGTAATGTTTGCGCAGGTTGCTCTCTAGTTTCACACTCGCGCTTTGCCTCCTCTTCTCGCTCCCTTTTGCTAATAAGTTAGCCACCATACTTGCTAGTCGCTTGCTGCAGTTCCACTTATTTTTACCTTGCCATACCTATAAGCTTAAATAGTCTTGATCGCGAGGGTGCGAGATTGCTGAGTCCCTGTGGCTCACAGATTACTATTACACCAGATGCAGGGCCTGATGATTCCGCTCCAGGAGACGCGTATGAGCTCAAGTGGGAGTTCGACGAAGACTCTCAACGTTACTATGTTTCCTTTCCCAATGATCAGTAGTGGTGCCCAGTTGGGGGTGATTGGGACCGTGTCGCATGTTGGGTTCTCTTTTATTTTGGCGCCGTAGTTGGGCCATGAGTGTTTGGATGATGTAATGTTATTTATGTACTTGATTGACGTGGCGAGTGTAAGCCAACTATGTTATCTCCCCTTTATTATTATCATGGGATGTTGTGAAGATTGCCTAACTTGCGACATATGCCTTCAATGCGATTATGCCTCTAAGTCGTGCCTCGACACGTGGAAGCTATAGTCGCATCGAGGGTGTGACAACGTGGGTGTCCTGATGGCGCCACCGATGGACGCCGCGAACTGCAGGATCTCCTCCATGGAGATGGTGACCAGGCCCGGGTGGTCCTGCGACCCCTGAGAGAGACAAACAGAGCTGAAAGTAAACAGAGCTGAAAGTGGTTTGACAAACAGAGCAGAAATTCAAAATTAGATATGCATCTGATGCCCTGCATATGGTCTCTCTGAAAACTGAAATGGCAGAATGGTGGGCGCGTCTGATACCTTGAAGAGGTGGTCTTTGGCGGCGGCGACGGCGGGCCCGGATGCGCGGGGCCGACGACGAGCACCACTCCGGCGAGTTCGGCGGTGAGCTCCTCCACCTTTTTGAACACGATGAGCTCCTCCACCTTGAGCGCGTAGCCGTCCGTGGAGTGGAGAAGGGGCACCCGTGCTTTCTAGTGCTCAGGTCAATGGCGTCCATGGAGGGGGCGAGCTTCGTGGTCCAAGTCGAGGAGGTGGTCGACTATGGACAGATGCGGAAGGAGTGCAAGGACTCCGGACAATGGTCTCCAAAAATTGAACCTTGAAGGGTGGTAGCAGAGGGGAACGATGCGGCGGGCGAAGGGGAGGGAAACGAGGCGCAGGCATGGGGTGCCGGGGAGGGGGGGGAGCAGCGTGGGGCGGTGGGAGGGGAAGCAAGGCAGCGGGGCCGTGGGCGGGGGCGGGCGCGACCAAATCGGCTGGCGTCGAAGAAGAGTGGGGAAGGAGAGAGAGGACCGCGGGTTTGGTCAGGAAAACAACGAGGGGTAAATTGTAAAAACGGTGCTACGACATGTTTTTCGGGATGGAGGGAGTAATTTTTAATGTAGAATCAAGTGCCGCGTGCAATTGCCACATGCCTGGTGGGCCCGCACACAGACATCGCCCACCGCGATTCTGCCAGCCAGCACGACCACCACTGATGCTGCAAAGCAGTGCCATGGCAACGACCGCTGTAAGCCATTCCTGCGAGGAGTGATGCATCCTGGAGGGCGGCACCTACCACCACCACCGCACCCTGGCGCAACATGCGACATGTTGAAAAGCAGAGGGGCACCGCGGCATCTCTGCTGCATCTGTCACCACAACATCCGCCATGTTGCAAATCGCCGGCATGGCAGGAGTAGCGGCGATGCTCCAAAGCAGCATTGATGGCGCTTCGCAACTTCTGATTTCCAATTCACATACAACAATACCTCCGAATGAGTCGGCTGAAGTGTAGCACATGCCTTGAAGTAAAGAAGCATGATGTAGAACATGTCAGATTGGAAATGTAAATTCAATTCAGTGCATATGTCAATTCAAACTGCCATGACGACACAGAGAAATACCAGTAGCAAACTTAACAAAAAAGAAAATTTATCAAGGTTGGTAAAATTAATCAAAATTAACAAAAAAAGCAATTTTTACCAAATTCCTAAACTGATTGATCTGAAGCCTAGTATAGTACTACTACCAAGTGCATCCAACCATGGAGCACTGAACAAAGACATGTAGCAGTAAACAGATTACATAATCTAGTAGAAATTGACTCATGGAGCACAAGGATCAACACAAGGAAATGTGTGAGAAAAAGTTAAGAGATAGGTAATATGTGAGATCGTAAGGCATTATTACCCCTCATCAGTACCAAGGAAGAAGAAAAAACTGAAGGACCTAGAACAACAACACCTGCACTCTCTTCTTACTGGTTGCTAATGAGTGTTAATTTTGCACATGCTTTCTTTTATCAACTAGCCATGGCACAGCCAGACGAGCAGCAACTGTAAATATATGCATGTGTATGTCCTCTGATGACAAAAAGGGCATCCTACTGCAGAGTAGTACTCAAAGTTCATGTAGCAGCAAGTTGTGATGCTGATTGATTGGTTTTTTGTTTTTTGCAAATGGGCAATCTTACAATTTCTTTTACCTTTAGTGCCGTTGCCATCTTAAGTTCAGGTATGCTACAATTCCGTATGCATAAATTCTGAACATTCCCTATCATAACTTGGCCACTGTAAAGAAAAGCATGCATATATAGCTGACCAACAGATATCATCTACTCCCTCTGTCTCATAATATAAGAGTGTTTTTACACCACACTAGTGTAAAAAAACATTCTTATATTATGGGAAGGAGGGCGTAGTAGACATGAAAAAACGGCAAAGAATCTTGTCGATATAAAAATCTAACTAGATGTGAAGTGGAAAACATTGCCTTCTTTCATGAATGAAAGTATGATCACTCCATGGCCAATTTGATCTTCATTGTACAATTTACCCTCTGCATTTATCATTTATTTTCAAGTGTAATTTTAATAGGGACATGCTTAGGATTAATATGTCCACTAATTACTAGAGAAAACATCAAGATGTAACCTATTGTATCCCAGATTTTTATTGTATTGTGATGCGGAAAGCACAAGAAAATAGTATTGGCTTCTATACTGTTGGTGATGCCCAGATAAGTGCTTATGCACTGATTTGCCTCCTAATAACAGATAAATTATCCAATAACGTTGCATGGAAATTAAGAAACTTGTGCTAATCTAATAACACGATACTGACAAAGAAACAAGTATTCTCTCCATCCCAAAATAAGAGTTCATTTTTGACACTATGTTAATGTAAAAAATGATCTTTTATTTTGGGACGGAGGGAGTATGATTGATGTCCAAATGACATGTTACAGGAACCTGTCTAAATCTACTTGTATGATTTTGGACCGAACCAAGAGAAGATAGTATACTTGCACGTTCCAACAATTAAAGATCAACATGATAGAAATATTGGGAATTTCACAACAAGCATCAACACTCTGGATCATGAATCCATGGAAAAGAAGATTAGGGAACTGGATTAGTTACCCGTGGTGTCTGGTGGAGGCTGCCGGACTAGAGATCTCGTGCAGACGACCAGTACAGGAGAACGAGATGCTGCCGACCAGTACAGGAGAACGAGATGCCGCCGACCAATACAGGAGAAAGACGACACCGGCGAGCAGCTGTCCAGTACAGGAGAAAGACCACACCGGCGAGCAGCTGTCCAGTACAGGGGCCCAAGGCAGAGAGGAGCGCCGGCGAGACTGAGATCTAGAGAGCAGCGGTGGCGTCAGGGTCGACGGCGATGGGGCGGTGGCGACGGCGTCGGCGGCGATGCAGCCCAGTGGCCATGGATGGACGGAGGAACCCTAGAGTGTCCGGATTTGGCTGCTTCAAGCTGTCCGCGAACTCCTCCATGAGTGGGAACCACAACAGAATAAGTGGCGGCGGCGGGGAATCCATCGAAGCACGAAAATCCAGAGGGAAACTCACCGGTAGCCTGGCTCCAGCAGGAACTCCATGCCATCGGCATCCAGCGCTGCTCCACCGCGCCCGCCATTACCGTGAGGTACCTCCCACCAGCGCTCGATCTCATTGCTCGTCAAACCGCCCCGTCCCGAAGCCCTCGACATGTTTCCCAGACGGATCAGTACAAGTTCTGAGCCACGGCTCAGACGCCCGTACGTTCTGTGCCCACGAATGCGCTACTGTTCGCTGCCGTATTCCACCGCACACCCATTTTCCCACACTCCGCGTCAGATGCGTCAGAGCGAATTTTGAGTATCCCAAGCCACGAACAGACGCCGACGATTTCGGGTGCATCTGGGCTCGGGCACCAAATCGCCGCGTCCGCGTAAAACTAACACACTTGAATAGATTTAGCATGATTGCTGCAATCCCAACTTTTTCATGGTTGTCGAGCATAGCAAATGAAAATAGCGCCTCAAACCTATTAGGTACTCACCAACTTCTCTCATCACAAAATATTTGATGCTTGTGAGTAAATTAAAAAGTTGTCACTGCCACAGGGATAGGCCCGACATCAAAGAGTTTCTTTTTCACTTTCCTAACAAAAAGCAACATATACTTGCTAACTCAGTTCAACAACGGCATTAAGCTACACTAATCCCCTACAATTTACAGCTAGCAGAGCAGACTATGATATCCTACAGTTTAGAAAAAGCTCACGCATCTATCTTTTTTGAAGAAGTAGCTCTTCAAAATTGAGTAGTCGCCTAAATACTGAATTGTTTTTTATGCTTTCAGAGCCGGTGACTAGCTAATTCCCCCTGTTGTCTAATTTCTGGGCACATTGGCCTATTGGCATGATAAAGACAGAGTGACTTTTCTCTATTACAGGTACACATACAGTAGAAGGATTTTGGTTCTCTACTTTATTGTCTAAAGCCAAGAAGGAATAATAAAAATAATATTTGATCAAAGCTGTTGCAACTTCTCTAGCAAATTTCGATGAAGATTATCTACTGTTATTGTCTAAAACCAAGAAGGAATAATGAAAATAATATTTGATCAAGGCTGTTGCAACTCCTCTAGCAAATTTCCGTGAAGTTCTGCTAAGCTGGTATAACATGCAATCTTACTATATGTATTATCACAGCCAACAGTAATGCACATCTTCAGCCAAATAACTACAGAGGCGTAGAGTGAAACCATATAGTACCTGTGACCGCAACAACAATCTTTTTTTGCTGGAACTATTTTTCTTATGGGACCGGCCAAAACTTTTGTTGCGACCTGGCGACAGCAGGCCATTGTTTTTGCTGGAAATGGCGACTTTTTTCCTGTAAACATACATTTGTTTTGTTGGAAGAAAATATAAATAGAGCATTAACTAACAGCAAGGCTATTGGATCTTGAGACCAAAATAGTCAATTAAATAAGGAGAAGGTCAAAGGAACTACTGCTATTTAAAAACAGAGGCATGCTCTGTTGATCAAATCAGTAGGGTTTTTTTAACTGAAAAGGCCTTTCCATTAAGCAAAAACCCTAGATAAATCATTATTCATGCACCTTGCCAATTAGCACAAATAAAGATGCAAATTGTCCCAGAGAGTTAGAAGACCCCAAAAAATTTAATCCGCACATGGTGCACTCATACATAAGAGAAGACCCCAGCACAGAGCTCAAGCCATGCAATTCAAGTTATTAAAATACTAATTAGTTATTGTATCTAGACGGACAGTCTTATGTAAAAACGCTTAAATGATATGGAGTAGTTTGCAAGGAGTATATACATACTATATTTTCAAAACAGATATATACAACTATTCTCAGAGTATATACCTATGACACTGGAAATAACGATCAGTGTATACTCATTATCAGAAAGGAGTATATGGTGTGCTTTCTTTTCAAATGATAGTATACTACTTTTCACAAAGGGGTATAGAAGAGAGGGCTATCTTCCATATGATATTTCAGTATCGATCAGCAGTATATGTTTCTTTCTGTCTTGTCGTACATATACTTCACTGATGAGGAGAAAGTATACACCAAAAAAATTGAGTACTGAACCAAGGGAAACCTATGAGGACAAGCATGCATGCATCCGGTTAGAAAAAGTAAAAATGATAAAAAGTAGTATATACCTGAACAAAAGTAGTACATAGTGTATTATCTGAAGAAGTAAGAAGAATGAATTTGAAATACTCATGACAATTAAATTGACAGACACAAACAGGTATATACTTTTATATTTAGCTTTCGTTTCTCTGTCACAACAGCTGTTCTTCCTATATAAAAAATTAGCTACCATTATCACCTTTGATTGCTACTTCCAAAATAGTCAAGTAATGCCATCACCATGATATTAGTTTATCTTTTCTTATATTTTTCTGTCATACAGCAGTTGTTCTTCCTAGATAAAAATTTAGCTAGCTTTATCTCCTTTGATCGCTACTTGTAATTATTGTCTTTCCTGAAGATCATCTTGTAATGAGTACATGTGGTGTACCTCAGGTCACACAAAGTTCCGGTGAACGGTCGAGTACGAGCAGACGGATTATCGGCGAAAGTCATTGGTGTACAGCCACGCGATGTCGGAAACTTGAGGCACAACGATAAGCCAAAAAACTGCATATTATCCCAGAGAGTTAGAACGCAAAAAATTATTCAACCTTGCATTAGAATCCAAAGGGTTCAGTGATGTGTGCCTCTCTCTCTGCTCTCTCTATCTCTTTGCTCTCTGTTCCTCTCCTATTTTATTTTTTTACACCAAAATACAACACAAGAGAACATATGATATACGTCCATGCCGTCGTGAAAATGACAAGGCTCTATTTTGAATTGACACATTGCTATGAGTCCAAACTAACTAAGGTCTCACCAATTCTGGGATTTAGAAATTGGAAGCACCTTATATATCTGTTCTATGTTGCAAAAACACCACTGCTTCATTTGACAGGACTAAAACACTTAGTCGTAGAGAGAAAAGGCTGCCAAACCTGAGAACTAAACCACAGCCTCCATGGATGAAAGTGGAATTGGACAGTCGCCTTAAGTGCTGGGGCAGCCGGGAGGTACTGCCCCTAGCTTGTGCCCATAGCTCAAACATACTGGCTTTTGTGTTCTCAATGTTGCCTTGTAACTCACATGCACCTGCCGGTCAGAAAAATATTTGCTAATATCAAGAACTGAATCCACAAAGACTGGTTGAACCAACAATTGAGTCAGTGATGAAGTAGATTACCAAAAGAACAAAGAAGAGAACATGTATAGCATTTCTGGAGCATGTGTTTAACAGTACAAACATGGTCTTTTAAAGATTATTCATGCCTCCCCAGCTAGCCGATAAACATCTAATGAACGTTCAAAACGGGTGTGGATGACCCTGGGTACACGAGATGTGTAAGACCTAAAAAACAACAATACAGAGTATATTGTAAATTCCATCAGAATTTGATTCCACCCAAGAAAAAATTCACAGCTATGTTCATTTCAGAAGAAAAATAATAAGAACATCCAAGTGTCCATTTAAATTTTGGGAAGATGACAGTTGCTGGCATCGGATCAGCCAGGAGGAGGCACGTGAGGACGTGATCGTACTGGTCGCCGAGGCACAGGACGGCGGCCAGGATCTCCTCTTGCACGATACACTCATCTTCCTGCTGCCTCAATAGTTCAGTATGGTGCCAAAGACAACATCTCCTCTTGCTCTCCATTCTCTAGGCTAATATAATCAATCAGAATATACAGAACATGAGTAGTATATGAACGAAGACTTTCATATTAGTGATGGATGGAACACCAAAGTAACAAAAAAAACAGAAAATTACCTCCTGTCTGTTGGGTCAATTGACCGAACAGCTGGCGTGCAGCTGTGCAGATAGCCGCTGAATCTAGAGAAGGCGATGGACGTCGCGGCTGGAAGTTGCAATGGCATGGAGGTGGGTGTTGTGTACCTCCTGCAGCACCGGCCAGAGGTCGGGGAGAGGCCGAAAGTCGGAGAGGAGGGTTTTCCATGCCAGAAGCCAGAGAGGAGGGCGGGCTGTGCTGGACATTGGGAAGGAAATAGGAGATCGAGCTGGTGGTGCGGGGGGTGGGCCTGGCCCGGGGGGAGCGCCGCCAGTGGTAGGGCCGCCTCGCCATCACGGCATCCGCTCCGCACGGCCGCGCATGGCGGCGGTGGCGGCACTGTACCCATACGCGAGGAGGAGAGCCCGTGCTCCTGCCTGGGTGTGTGTGTTTCTCTGTTTTGCACTTACAGCTGTCACACACACACACTTACAGCTGTCACACGCACGCACTCACGCTTGGCACAGCCAACTGGCAGTCACGCGGTGGTGCCTTGCACTGCCGCGGTGACATTCTCCCCTCCTTGAGAACGCCCTTCTTCTACTGTTGCGTCGTCTTCCCAGATGCTTGCATGCGGGTATCGCCGGCGGAGCACGTCGTAATCTTTCCAGATGATCGTCGGAGGAAATGTGTCCCAGGCTATTTGTAGTTGAATCACGGGTGTGCTGCCTTTCTTCATCATTCTGCAATCAAGTATCTTCACTGGTACTGTCTCCTGAGTGGACAGATCCGTAGTGACCGGAAGTTCAGAGAACACCAGACTGTAGTTGGGGGTGAAAGGCTTCAACTGCGAGACGTGAAACACAGGATGGATTTTACTGTCGGTAGGGAGGTCCAGTTTGTATGCTGCAGGTCCAATTCTGGCGATGACAGGGAAAGGGCCAAAGAACTTGAACGCCAGCTTTGGGCAGGGGCGGCTCGCCACGGACTTCTGAACATATGGTTGCAGTTTCAGAAGAACCCGCTCCCCGACTTGAAACGCCCGCTCTGTTCGATTCAGATCCGTGAACTTCTTGTGCTTGACTTGCGCGCGTGCCAGATGTGCATGCAAGTTTTCCTGAGGCAAAGACCAGTCCCACTGCTCCCCGTCCGGCAAGGCTGGTTGGGATGCCGGCCAGGTGGCCATGCTCCCTTCGTTGGCTTCGACTCCGTACAGCGCTTTGAAGGGAGAGCAACCCAGTGAGGAATGAAAGGAGGAATTGTACCAGAATTCAGCAGCGGGAAGCCAACGGCGCCATTGCTTGGGAGTGTCGTGCACGGCACAGCGCAAAGTACATCTCCATGCACTGATTGACACGCTCGCTCTGGCCATCCGTCTGGGGGTGGTATGCTGTGGAGTAGAGGAGCTTGGTGCCCGCGCCGGCAAGTAGTTCGCGGCACAGCGCACTGGTGAAGATCTTGTCGCGGTCGCTGACGATGGACTTGGTAATGCCGTGGAGCTTGACAACGTTGTCCCAGAACACGCGTGACACCTGTGTTGCCGTGAGCGGGTGCCGCAAGGGCACGAAGTGAGCGAACTTGGTGAAATAGTCAACCACCACCATGATTGTATCGTAGCCTTCTGACGTTTGCAGTCCCTCGACAAAATCCATGGTCAGCTCCTGCCAGGGTGCGGAGGGGATCGGCAGAGGTGCCAGTTTGCCCGCAGGCTTGCGAAGTTCATGCTTGGCTTGCTGACAAACCTGGCACTGGCGCACGAACTCGTCGGCATCTTGTTTCAGTCCTTTCCACTCAAACACCTTCTTGACTCGGTGGTAGGTGGCCGTTGCTCCAGAGTGGCCTCCTACTGCGCTATCATGCATCGCGCTGATGAGCTTTGTGCGCAGAGCGGTGTTTGCGCCGATCCACAGTCGGCCCTGACGCCGAATGAGGCCCCGGTACAGCTCGTACTCGTCATCATCTGGGCTGTGCAGCGCAAGCTGTTGCAGTCGTTCTTGCGTGTCTGGATCAGTGGCGTAGGAATTGGCCACTTCCTGGATCCACGCGGGCTGACACAGAGACAGGGCGTTGGCGCTGAAGTGGCTGCCCACGCGGGAGAGCGCGTCTGTAGCTCCATTGTCGATGTCGCGCTTATACTGAAACTTGAACTGCGGTCCAACCAGCTTTGACATGGCGCGGCGCTGGACGTCAGTCACCAGCTGCTGATCGCCGAGAGAGCACAAACTTTTGTGATCTGTGAGGATTGTGAACGGCCCGCGTTGAAGATAAGCACGCCACTTGTCCACCGCCATCATAACTGCCAGGAACTCCTTCTCATATGTTGACAATTTCTGGTTCTTCACTCCCAACGCTTTGCTGTAGTAAGCGATGGGGTGGCCTTCTTGTACCAGGACTGCTCCAATCCCCGTGTCGCAAGCGTCTGTCTCAATCACGAAGGGCTTGTCGAAGTCTGGGAGGGCGAGCACTGCCGTGGTCACCATCGCCTGCTTGAGTGTGTCGAAGGCGTGTTGCGCAGTCTCTGGCCACTCGAAACCCTTCTTGGTGAGCTACAGTGTGAGGGGCTTTGCAATGATCCCGTAGTGGGGCACAAACTTGCGATAGTAGCCAGTGAGCCCCAAGAATGTGCGCAACTCTGTTGCATTTGTTGGTGTAGGCCACTGAGCCATGGCTTCTGTCTTCTCTACATCTGTTGCGACACCTTCCTTGGAGATGACGTGGCCGAGGTAATCGATGTGGTCTTGGGCGAAGGAACACTTCGACATCTTGGCATAGAGCTGGTGCTCGTAGAGCAGGCTCAGGACGAGCCGGAGATGCTCCAGGTGCTCTTCCCACGTCTCACTGAAAAACAGAATGTCGTCAAGAAAAATTATGACAAACTTACGGGTATACTTGGCGAAGATCGCGTTCATCAGGCATTGAAATGTTTCAGGCGCATTTGTCAGGCCGAACGGCATCACGCGAAACTGAAAATGCCCGTGGTGGGTTTTGAATGCAGTCTTGTGTTCGTCCTCTTCCCGCATTCGGATTTGGTGATACCCTGCCCGCAGATCGAGCTTGGAGAAGAAGGCAGCACCGGCTAGCTCGTCGAGGAGCTCATCCACGATCGGCAACGGAAACTTGTTCTTCACTGTGATGTCGTTCAGGCGCCGGTAGTCGACACAGAACCGCCATGTCCCATCCTTTTTCTTCACTAACAGCACCGGAGCAGCGTACGGACTGACAGAGTGTGTGATCACGCCGGCATCGAGCATTTCCTTCACTTGGCGCTCTATTTCGTCTTTCTGCAGTGGCGAGTAACCGTAGGGTCGAGTGTTTGTAGGCTGAGCTCCTTCTTCCAGTGTGATTGCATGATCGTACTGCCTATGAGGGGGCAGATCAGTAGGCGTGGTGAAGACATCAGCAAACTCCTCAAATAAGTCGTTGATCGGCGTCTGCGAAGGAATGCGCGACTTGGGTCTGGGGGTTGCATTTCCACCATGGCCATAGCCCAGATGTCATTGCCTGCGATCAGCTTGCAGAGCTCGGCCGGCTGAATGGCCGTGAGCGTTGGTGTTGTCTTGGGTCGAACACCTTGCAGGGTGACCAACTCGCCATCGTGGAGGAAGGAGATGAACTTCTCTTGCCAATGACATGTCATTGGGCTATTTTCTCCAGCCAATCCATGCCTAGAATGCCGTTGTAGGCGCCGGTGTTGAGCTCGTACATCGGCGTTGAAAATGTATGGCCCTGCATCCACCACTTGAGCTCTGGGACTTGGCGCGAGCAGGTGAGGCGATCGTCGTTCGCCACACGCACGTCCAGGATAGCGATCTCCTGGGTCTCGGCATCGACACGTTCGATGAAGGATTTGTTGACGAAGCTGTGCGTGCTTCCAGAGTCCAGCAGCAACAGCATCACCTGGTTGCCCACCAGGGCGCAGAGACGAATGGTGTTGGGCGCTTCCGAGCCGTCCAGCGCGTGCGCAGAGATGGTGCAGCACTCTGGAGGGGGAACGGCATGCTCCGGAGCACCTCGAGAGCGTGCACGGCGTCATCAGTGAGCACCTCGCCAAACGCGCCGACCTGGATCGTAAGCAGCTGCGCTTGCGGATTGCAGCGGTGCTCGTGGCTGTACCGGTCGCCGCACTTGAAGCAGAGACCATTGGCGCGACAAAATTCTTTGAGTTGGCGCTCGCGCGCGTAGTCGTCGGGCTGTTGGCGCGGCGCGGCGCCCGGGCGTGCTGGTGGCGCTGGAGGTGGGCGGCCTTGGGGTTGTGGTCGCGGCCGCGCTCGTGGCGTGATCAACTCCTCTTCTTGGATGCGAGCAAGGATGGACGCGCGCGTGATGCAGGTGGGGGCTTGAAGACACACCGCGGCGCGCAGTTCGTCCTTGAGGCCCAACAAGAACTGTGTGATGAAGAACTTTGGGGACAGCGACGGGTCGAGCGCCAGGAGGTGGTACATGTGGCTGCCGAACACCTGGCGGTACTCGCTGGCGGTGCCGCTCTGCCGGAGTTGGAGAAGCTTGTGCATCTCCAGCTCGAACTCGTCAATGCCGAATTCCTTGATGATCGCTGCGCGGAACGCCTCCCAGCCCAGGCCACTGTGTGTTTGCCGAAATGGCTGCAGCCAGTGAGCCGCCTGGCCCTTGATGTACAGCGTCGTTGTGGTCACCCAGCTCGACGGCGGTACGCGGTAAAGGTCGAAATAGGCGCGACAGCGATCCAGCAAGAGGTACGGCGCCGTGCCGTCGAAGCGCGGAAAATCATGCTTGGGCGGCTTGATGTAGGTGTCGTGGTGTTGGTAGAGATGCGGCTCGCTCTGCTGTTGGTGCGGCGCCTGAAGCAGAGGCGGGCGCTGATCGGAGAGGCGTGGGGACGGTGGCGGTCCCTGCTGTTGCTGGTGGACCGGTGGAGGGCGTAGAGGCGGCGGGGGGGGGATGGAGGTGGGGACGGGTTGAGGACGTCGCCCCGTCCCGATCCACGCGGCGACGGCGATCTCTCGAGCGCCTTGCGCGTCTCATCAACGTCGGCCTGGGTGAGATCCACTTGCTTGGACAGCGCCCGCAGATCTTGTGCGACCTGCGCGTTGAAGGTGGCCTGAACCTCGAGTCGCTTCTCGCTGTCGGCCTTCTGCTCATCGAGACGCGAGAGGACGGTCTCCATGAGCGCCTTGAGCATGTTGGTGTTGTCGTCCATGGCGGACAGCAGCTGTCTCGTCTGAACCGAGGGTTTGGACGGCGCCATTGTTCCGCTCTGAGCCGATCCAACCCCGCCGGGGATTTTGGGCGATTTGCCGGAGCAACTCGCACCCGCGGCGGTGGGTGTTACGGATCAAGGCCAAGAGATTGTGGAAGCAGCGGAGAAAAAATTTAGCAGGATTCGGTGGCTCTGATAACCAAATGTCACGCCCCGATCTAGATCAGGGAGGACCAGCGACGGTAGGTGAGGGAAAGGGGGATGAGGTTGGCTTGAGAAAGGGGTGAGAGAGAGAGAGAGAGAGAGAGAGAGAGAAAGGTGGGAGAGAATATCAGTTTACTGAAATGACAGCTCGTTTGCTACAATGCTCTCGCGGGGTTAAGTACCCCACGTCCCCTCTGGCTCACTCCGGCCACACACACTTACAGCTGTCACATGCACGCACTCACGCTTGGCACAGCCAACTGGCAGTCACGCGGTGGTGCCTTGCACTGCCGCGGTGACATAGGCCGCCTCGCCATCACGGCATCCGCTCCGCACGGCCGCGCATGGCGGCGGTGGCGGCACTGTACCCATACGCGAGGAGGAGAGCCCGTGCTCCTGCCTGGGTGTGTGTGTTTCTCTGTTTTGCACTTAAAGTAACGTGGAGACCTCGCCCTCCTTCAGTTCAGCTCGCCGTCATCCTCCCGTCGCTCGCCGGCGAGATCACCACGACACCGCTCGCTCTCCTTTTAGCTCTCTGCACAACGCCTCCTCCCGGCCAACCTCGTGTGCGCGCTGCATGCCGCTTCATACACCGTGGTGGCCACCTTGCTACCGTCCTGGCGAGCCTCCCGACAGCTGCTGCCACCCTCTCCACTCTCCCCCGCGCCTGGCTACCCTCCGCCTCACCCCTCCTCTGATCAAAGGAGCTCCGGCGTTTTCTCAATTAAAAAGGACTGTGGGTTGAATATACCAAAACACAGGGTCTCTTTTGAATAAAGGAAACATTTTCTACATATCCTCTACAGAAAGGACTGCAAGTTGAATACAGAAAAAGGCAAGGACGTTTCTATAAAATTGAGGCAACGGTGAACCCAACAAACCCAACCCGTGCTTTATTATTACTAGTAAACATGCCCGTGCGTTGCAACGGGAAACAAATTCACGCACGGTCTTAGCTACTCGTCTGTGTTTCCTCTTCGCCTTCCTCTTTGCCATCCACTCATGAATCAATTCCAAGATGACGAGACATAGCAAAAGGAATTTGTGTGTTACCAAGGATAATTATTTTTGTATAGATATACTGAAGAGGAGCGTGCACAAAAAAACAGTGCCATCTCAAATAGTAAAAAAATCTTAAAATAATAATAATAATATGGATCAATGGATCAAAAATTGGAGAAATGCACCTTACATTATTAGGTTGGAAAAAGGCTTGTGCGTTGAAATGAGAGAAGATCACACACTCTAGCCCTGATAATAGCATCGAGACTTTCCCTCCTTAGTGACGCAAGCTTTTATTTGGCGTATCTCTGAAGAGGAGTACATCGGTGACAAGCGACAAATGGATGACCAATGAAGATGTAGCGGCATATGTCACGCACTGCACACATCTTGTACATGTCCTCCACAGGACGATGGCATAATGCCCGCCCATCTGCTGCTACCGCCGCAGCCAACCCACACATCTTCCTCCTGCTAGAACGAACATCGAGCACAAGGTAGACGTGGGAAAAAAATATTGTCATCTCAATGGACCACCGATCTTGTACAAATGCAGCAAAAATTTAAAGTAGCTTCATGGGGGTATTTATTCTCCTTTCACGAACCCATATAAATATAAGCCGATAAAGAAAAAAAAATAAGTGTCATAATTCGTAAGCAAATGGTAGATGGTAGATCATATATGCACTTATTATAAATGTGCGAATATATTAGGATGAGTGGCAGATACACTTATACAGACATTGCATTTGCATTTTAGACCTTACTATAAATATAAGCCTTCGAATAAAAAATAAATTGTTTTTTTGGTCTAGATTTAGATTTAAAACGCCTTATATTTTAATACACATGCAATATATGGGGCATGAGTTGGCAATTAGTTCATCCTCTTAGTATGCATTTTATTCATCTCATCCATGTTCCTAGAAGTAATTTTTATTAAATTATAAAATAATAAAGTACACATATATGAATTCCATGAGTGATCTATCATGTTTTTAGCTCAAGCACGTAGACCCATCTTGACTTATCTCTTCCAAGTATCCAACCTTATGTCTTCACTTGGATGTACACGATAGCTGACCAGCTAAAAAAATTCAAATGGCAGATAAAAAAATCACATGGATGGAGGAAGTATGCGGGAGGTGCCCTCATGTGTCGTACGCCCTTGGTCGAGCCACATTGTTTGTTGCTCGCCTGTTCCTCCTCCTCACTTCCCTAGCGCCGATTCAAGCACATCCGGCGAGCCCTTGGTCGAGGGATCTCCTCCTCTTCACTTCCCACTCTTCTCTTCCCCGGAGCCACAAGCATGTTCCTGCTCCTCCTCTTCACCTCCCTCCCTTTCTTTCTTGAGTTCTCCTTTTTTATGGTGCAGCCTTATACCACCAAGACCCACATCTTACCCTCGTTTGTTTATTCTTGAGGCTGCTTGTTTTCTCATTCAAGTTGGGCGTATATAAATTGATGGTCTTTGATGAAAAAAGGCGATGTGGGATAAAAGGAAAATCATGGGTTTGAACTCCCTAACCATTGTCAGCTACTCCCTCCGTTCCATATTAGTTGTCGCTTAAACGGATGTATCTAGTACTGAAATACATCTAGATACATCCATTTCAGAGACAACTAATATAGAACGGAGGGAGTATTTTATAGGCTCCCGAATCAATTCAATGAAAAAACCATCCTAGCCCAACTCGGTCCGCGGCTCCGCGCACCTCGCCCTCGTCCCTGAATAAGATATGGTTCATTTAAAGTTAAACCTTTGTTTTTATCGAAGCCAGTCAATAGTTTGCATGGCCAGCGCAACCCAGTAACATCTGGGAGGCCAAGGTTCGAGTTCAGCGCCCATCAATAGTTTTTTTAATTGGTGGGATGGGCTGGTTCGTGCGTTCGCTACAGCCTAGCCTGGGCGAACATACACCATCGTGAGCCTATACGGAAAAATAGCACCACCTCGGGCAAACCATATGAAACAAACTGAAAACATAAAGTCACGGAAAGAAGCGTATTGTAACAATGAACTCATGGAATCAATCCGTACTTTATTATTAGGGAAAGACTAGGAAAAATGTCCGTGCGATGCAACGGGAGAATAAAACATCATATACCCATAACCAATAAACATGTATAGATCAAGTCTCTCTCTCCCGGATCCATGTCTTATATTTTAACATGTTATCCTATAAGACTCATCTTATTCGTGTTGTTGTTTATCCTCCTGTCCGTCCTTGTTAATGGTGGTTGTAGTGGTCACCGAACATGGTCAATCATCTCAAGGCGGTGAGCACGTCCAACACACGGCACATGTGTCGCTTAACCGCGCTAGCGCAAGAGAATGTTTAAAATTTAAAATAATGTCGTCGAGTTGGATGAACCATGCCAGAGGAAGAAAATGTTTTAAACTTAAAAACATAGTCAAGCTGAGAAAACAATCACCCTAAGGGAAGTGTTGAATTAGAAATAATAATAAAACTCATATTCTTTCGTTTTGTTTCCCCTTCCCTGCGAGAGAGGCGGAACCGAAGGCGACCCGGCTACCACCGTCCTCCGCCAGTGACTCGAGGGGTTCCTCCTCTCTCTGGCAGCCGCTCCGACGACGGCGGGAGAAGGGGGAACCTCACCGTCTCGTCGATGGCGTGTAGTTAGGTTAGGGCTAGGTTTTCTTCTTTCACCAATTTCTGTATTGACGGTTATGGTGGTGGCGGCGTGGTAAATCTGCTTCGGATTCAATTCCACTGGGTTGTTGTGAGGCAGTCGACGACGAATTTGGTAGTAAGCTAACCAATTGAGGCTGGTGCGGCGGCGGTGCCGATCTCGAGGTGGAACTTTTTCTTTTTTGCTTTGGGTTCGCCGTCATGGTGACGCGTGCTTCAGCCTCAACATGGGGGCATGGAGCTCTAGTAGGAGCGTGGTGACTCCGGAGGTTTTCTTCTTTCACCAGTTTCTGTATTGACGGTTATGGTGGTGGCGGCGTGGTAAATCTGCTTCGGATTCGATTCCAGTGGGTTGCTATGAGGCGGTCGGCGGCGAATTTGGTAGTAAGCTAACCAATCGAGGTTGGTGCGGCGGCTGTGCCGATCTCAAGGTGGAACTTTTTCTTTTTTGCTTTGGGCCCGCCGTCATGGTGACACGTGCTCCGGCCTCAACATGGGGGCATGGAGCTCTAGTAGGAGCGTGGTGGGAGCGTGGTGACTCCGGATTTACAGGTTCTCGTGGGTGGCGGCGCTTCATCATCATCGTTCAACAAACCGGCGCAAGTGGCGGCGTAGTTCTGATTTGGCTTTTTAAGTATGGATGTGAAAGATCGTGGATGTCACCTAGAGGGGGGTGAATAGGCATTTTAAAATAATTACGGTTTAGGCTTGAACAAATGCGGAATAAACCTAGCGGTTAATTTGTCAAGCACAAAACCTAAAACAACTAGGCTCACCTATGTGCACCAACAACTTATGCTAAGTAAGATAAGCAACTATGTGATAGCAAGATATATGACAAGAAACAATTTGGCTATCACAAAGTAAAGTGCATAAGTAAAGGGGCTCGGATAAGAGATAACCGAGGCACGCGGAGACGATGATGTATCCCGAAGTTCACACCCTTGCGGATGCTAATCTCCGTTTGGAGCGGTGTGGAGGCACAATGCTTCCCAAGAAGCCACTAGGGCCACCGTAATCTCCTCACGCTCTCGCACAATGCAAGATGTCGTGATTCCACTAAGGGACCCTTGAGGGCGGTCACCGAACCCGTACAAATGGCAACCCTTGGGGGCGGTCACCGAACCCGTACACTTTGGCAACCCTTGGGGGCGGTCACCGGTACCCGTCAAATTGCTCGGGGCGATCTCCACAACCTAATTGGAGACCCCGATGCTTACCCGGAGCTTTGCACCACAATGATTGAGCTCTGGACACCAACAACCGTCTAGGGCGCCCAAGCACCTAAGAGGAACAAGCTCAAGGGTACCAAGCACCCAAGAGTAATAAGCTTCTCAACTTGTAACTTCCACATATCACGTGGAGAACTCAAACCGATGCACCAAATGCAATGGCAAGGGCACACGGAGTGCCCAAGTCCTTCTCTCTCAAATCCCACCGAAGCAACTAATGCTAGGGAGGAAAATAAGAGGAAGAACAAGAAAGAGAACACCAAGAACTCCAAGATCTAGATCCAAGGGGTTCCCCTCACATAGAGGAGAAAGTGATTGGTGGAAATGTGGATCTAGATCTCCTCTCTCTTTTCCCTCAAAAACTAGCAAGAATCCATGGAGGTATTGAGAGTTAGCAAGCTCGAAGAAGGTCAACAATGGGGGAAGAACACGAGCTAAAAAGATAAGGTTCAAAGGGGAAGAAGACCCCCTTTTATAGGAGGGGGAAAATCCAACCGTTATCCCCCACTCAGCCCCGCAGAGAGCGGTACTACCGCGGAGGCAGGGCGGTACTACCGCCCATAAGCGGTACTACCTCTCCCCTTCAGCGGTACTGCCGCGCCAGAAGAAAAGGGGCTGGGGCTGGGACCCAGAGCGATACTACCGTGGAGGCAGGGCGGTACTACCGCTAATAAGCGGTACTACCGCCACTACTACCGCAGCAAGTGCCGCAAAACCCGACACGAGAAAAAGCGCACTCGAGTCGAGGCGGTAGGAGCACGGAGACGCAACGGTACTACTGCTAAGACCATCAAGCGGTACTACCGCTCCGAGGAGCGGTACTACCGCTTAGTGAGCTTAAGCGGTACTACCGCTGTGGCCCGCGGTACTACCGCTGCGGAGCGGTACTGCCGCTTGTGACTCCTCAGCGGTACTACCGCTGGGTACCACGGTACTACCGCCGGGACCCTGACAAAAACCACACTCAAGAAAATCAGAACTGCCATAACTTCTGCATATGAGCTCCGAATTGAGCAAACTCAAGCTTGTTGAAAACAAGATGACGAGTAGCATCAAAACAGCGACTGGTTATAGTAAGAAGAGGCAGGGGAGGAATGCCAACAAATAGAGGATGAAACCTCCAACCGAGAAGAACCGGCAAAACCTCCAACATCATAGAAGATGCATGCGAACTCTGTTTTCGATGAACTCAAGCTTGTCATCAAGATGACCATAAGCTCTAAGACTCACAAAGAGAACCAAACAAGAACTAAGAAAGATGATGCAAGGATGCAATGGTTTGAGCTCTCTACGAACGATACGATTAAGCTACTCATCGAGAGCCCCCCTTGATAGTACGGCAATCGATCCTATAACCCGGTCTCCCAACTACCATCATGAGACCGGTAAAATAGAAAACCTATCAAGGGCAAACCTTTGCCTTGCACATGGTCCACTTGAGCTAGATGATGACGATCTTGACTTCCTCAAGTTGGACCACCTTTCTTGATTGTGTTGGCACGATGAAGACTAGATGATTGCTCCCCCATAGACCACTATGGGTGAGCCACTCTTCGGCACATCTTCACAAGTCCATTGTCACGACAATGGCCGGCAAGCTTCAAGCACTTGATCTCTTCGCGATGATCCACTTGAACTTGCACACGGAAATCTTGATGACGATCACCACTTGATGTCATCCTCTCCATGGGTTGAGAGATATCTTCCTCTTGACACAAGCCCATGAACATGTACCTAACCCCACGTAGAACTCTCACATAGACCATGGGTTAGTACACAAAGCACAATGGACAATGCTTACCAAACCATGGGATCACTTGATCCCTCTCGGTACATCTTCTATGCTTTGTGAGTTGATCAACTTGATTCACTCTTGACTTAGTCTTGATCAACCTTGAATCTTTCCAACTCTCTTCGTTTGGATGATGTCTTGAAGGTAAACATGAATGATCACACAATCTTCTTCTTTAAGACATGCTTGCAATAAGCTCAACTCTCAAATGACCAATCTTTGGATAATTCCTTGAATAGCACCTTGGTCGACACAAACTTTTCTTGAAACCAACACATGTACTCCAAGAAAAGCCTATGGACAAAACCTTCAAATATAACTCAAGGCAACCATTAGTGTTGGAAATATGCCCTAGAGGCAATAATAAAGGTATTATTATATTTCATTGTTCATGATAATTGTCTTTTATTCATGCTATAACTGTATTATCCGGAAATCGTAATACACGTGTGAATACTTAGACCACACTATGTCCCTGGTAAAGCCTCTAGTTGACCAGCTCGTTGTGATCAACAGATAGTCATGGTTTCCTGACTATGGACATTGGATGTCGTTGATAACGGGATCACATCATTAGGAGAATGATGTGATGGACAAGACCCAATCCTAAGCATAGCATAAAAGATCGTGTAGTTCGTTTTGCTAGAGCTTTGCAAGTGTCAAGTATCTCTTCCTTCGACCATGAGATCGTGTAACTCCCGGATACCGTAAGAGTGCCTTGGGTGTATCAAACGTCACAACGTAACTGGGTGACTATAAAGGTGCATTACAGGTATCTCCGAAAGTAGCTGTTGGGTTGACACGGATCGAGACTGGGATTTGTCACTCCGTATGACGGAGAGGTATCTCTGGGCCCACTCGGTAATGCATCATCATAATGAGCTCAATGTGACCAAGGTGTTGGACACGGGATCATGCATTACGGTACGAGTAAAGTGACTTGCCGGTAACGAGACTGAACAAGGTATTGGGATACCGACGATCGAGTCTCGGGCAAGTAACGTACCGATTGACAAAGGGAATTGCATACAGGGTTTGATCGAATCCTCGACATAGTGGTTCATCCGATGACAACATCGAGGAGCATGTGGGAGCCATCATGGGTATCCAGATCCCGCTGATGGTTATTGACTGAGAGCGTCTCGGTCATGTCTGCATGTCTCCCGAACCCGTAGGGTCTACACACTTAAGGTTCGGTGACGCTAGGGTTATGAAGATATGGATATGCAGAAACCCGAATGTTGTTCGGAGTCCCGGATGAGATCCCGGACGTCACGAGGAGTTCCGGAATGGTCCGGAGGTAAAGAATTATATATAGGAAGTGCTATTTCGGGCATCGGGACAAGTTTCGGGGTTATCGGTATTGTACCGGGACCACCGGAAGGGTCCCGGGGGTCCACCGGGTGGGGCCACCTGTCCCGGGGGGCCACATGGGCTGTAGGGGGTGCGCCTTGGCCATCATGGGCCAAGGGCACCAGCCCCTATAGGCCCATGCGCCTAGGGTTTCCCCCTAGGAGGAGTCCTAGTGGTGGAAGGCACCCCTAGGTGCCTTGGGGGGGAGGGAAACCTCCCCTAGGCCGCCGCCCCCCCTAGTAGATCTCATCTACTAGGGCCGGCGCCCCCCTGGCACCCCTATATATAGTGGGGGAGAGGAGGGACTTCAGACACCAGCCCCTGGCGCCTCCACCTCCCCCCGTTACGTCTCTCCCTCGTAGTCTCGGCGAAGCCCTGCTGCTGTGACGCCCTGCATCCACCACCACGCCGTCGTGCTGCTGGATCTTCATCAACCTCTCCTTCCCCCTTGCTGGATCAAGAAGGAGGAGACGTCTCCCGTCCCGTACGTGTGTTGAACGCGGAGGTGCCGTCCGTTCGGCGCTGGTCATCGGTGATTTGGATCACGTCGAGTACGACTACATCATCACCTTGCAAGCTTCCGCACGCGATCTACAAGTGGTATGTAGATGCAAACTCTCTCCCTAGACTCGTTGCTTAGATGAACTCATAGATGGATCTTGGTGAAACCGTAGGAAAAATTTTAATTTTCTGCAACGTTCCCCAACAGTGGCATCATGAGCTAGGTCTATGCGTAGTTCTCTTTGCACGAGTAGAACACAACTTTGTTGTGGGCGTGGATTTTGTCATCTTACTTGCCTCTACTAGTCTTTTCTTGCTCAACGGTATTGTGGGATGAAGCGGCCCGGACCAACCTTACACGTACACTTACGTGAGACCGGTTCCACCGACTGACATGCACAAGTTGCATAAGGTGGCTGGCGGGTGTCTGTCTCTCCCACCTTAGTTGGAGCGGAATCGATGAACAGGGCCCTTATGAAGGGTAAATAGAAGTTGACAAAATCACGTTGTGGTGATTCGTAGGTAAGAAAACGTTCTTGCTAGAACCCAATTGCAGCCACGTAAAAGATGCAACAACAATTAGAGGACGTCTAACTTGTTTTTGCAGCGATTGATCATGTGATGTGATATGGCCAGAAGTTGTGATGAATGATGAATTGTGATGTATGAGATCATGTTCTTTGTAATAGGATTCACGACTTGCATGTCGATGAGTATGACAACCGGCAGGAGCCATAGGAGTTGTCATTATTTTTTGTATGACCTGCGTGTCATTGAATAACGTCATGTAAACTACTTTACTTTATTGCTAAACGTTAGTCATAGAAGTAGAAGTAGTCGTTGGCGTGACAACTTCATGAAGACACGATGATGGAGATCATGATGATGGAGATCATGGTGTCAAGCCGGTGACAAGATGATCATGGAGCCCCGAAGATGAAGATCAATGGAGCTATATGATATTGGCCATATCATGTCACAACTATATAATTGCATGTGATGTTTATTATGTATTATGCATCTTGTTTACTTAGGACGACGGTAGTAAATAAGATGATCCCTTATAAAATTTCAAGAAGTGTTCTCCCCTAACTGTGCACCGTTGCTACAGTTCGTCGTTTCTAAGCACCACGTGATGATCGGGTGTGATGGATTCTTACGTTCACATACAACGGGTGTAAGACAGTTTTACACAGCGAAAACACTTAGGGTTAACTTGACGAGCCTAGCATGTGCAGACATGGCCTCGGAACACGGAGACCGAAAGGTCGAACACGAGTCGTATGGAAGATACGATCAACATGAAAATGTTCACCGACGATGACTAGTCCGTCTCACGTGATGATCGGACACGGGCTAGTCGACTCGGATCGTGTAACACTTAGATGACTAAAGGGATGTCTAATCTAAGTGGGAGTTCATAATTTGATTAGAACTTTATTATCATGAACTTAGTCTAAAACCTTTGCAAATATGTCTTGTAGATCAATGGCCAACGCTAATGTCAACATGAACTTCAACGCGTTCCTAGAGAAAACCAAGCTGAAAGATGATGGCAGCAACTATACGGACTGGGTCCGGAACCTGAGGATCATCCTCATAGCTGCCAGGAAACAATATGTCCTAGAAGGACCGCTAGGTGACGCTCCCGTCCCAGAGAACCAAGACATTATGAATGCTTGGCAGTCTCGCGCTGATGATTACTCCCTCGTTCAGTGCGGCATGCTTTACAGCTTAGAACCGGGGCTCCAAAAGCGTTTTGAGCATCACGGAGCATATGAGATGTTCGAAGAGCTGAAACTAGTTTTCCAAGCTCATGCCCGGGTCGAGAGATATGATGTCTCCGACAAGTTCTACAGTTGTAAGATGGAGGAAAACAGTTCTGTCAGTGAGCACATCCTGAAGATGTCTGGGTTGCACAACCGTATGACCCAGCTGAACATTAACCTCCCAGATGAGGCGGTCATTGACAGAATCCTCCAGTCGCTCCCACCAAGCTACAAGAGCTTTGTGATGAACTACAACATGCAGGGAATGGAAAAGACCATTCCTGAAGTGTTCTCGATGCTGAAGTCAGCAGAGGCTGAAATCAAGAAAGAACATCAAGTGTTGATGGTCAATAAGACCACTAAGTTCAAGAAGGGCAAGGGTAAGAAGAACTTCAAGAAGGACGGCAAAGATGTTGCCGCGCCTGGTAAGCCAGTTACCGGGAAGAAGTCAAAGAATGGACCCAAGCCTGAGACTGAGTGCTTTTATTGCAAGGGGAAGGGTCACTGGAAGCGGAACTGCCCCAAATACTTAGCGGATAAGAAGGCCGGCAACACCAAAGGTATATTTGATATACATGTGATTGATGTGTACCTTACCAGTACTCGTAGTAACTCCTGGGTATTTGATACCGGTGCCGTTGCTCATATTTGTAACTCACAGCAGGAGCTGCGGAATAAACGGAGACTGGCGAAGGACGAGGTGACGATGCGCGTCGGGAATGGTTCCAGAGTCGATGTGATCGCCGTCGGCACGCTGCCTCTACATTTACCTACGGGATTAGTTTTGAACCTTAATAATTGTTATTTAGTGCCAAGTTTGAGCATGAACATTGTATCAGGATCTCGTTTAATACGAGATGGCTACTCATTTAAGTCTGAGAATAATGGTTGTTCGATTTATATGAGAGATATGTTTTATGGTCATGCTCCGATGGTCAATGGTTTATTCTTAATGAATCTCGAGCGTAATATTACACATGTTCATAGTGTAGATGCCAAAAGATTTAAAGTTGATAACGATAGTCCCACATACTTGTGGCACTGCCGCCTTGGTCACATTGGTGTCAAGCGCATGAAGAAGCTCCATGCCGATGGACTTTTAGAGTCTCTTGATTATGAATCGTTTGACACGTGCGAACCATGCCTCTTGGGCAAAATGACCAAGACTCCGTTCTCCGGAACAATGGAGCGAGCAACCAACTTGTTGGAAATCATACATACCGATGTGTGCGGTCCAATGAGCGTTGAGGCTCGCGGAGGATATCGTTATGTTCTCACTCTCACAGATGACTTGAGTAGATATGGGTATGTCTACTTAATGAAACACAAGTCTGAGACCTTTGAAAAGTTCAAGGAATTTCAGAATGAGGTGGAGAATCAACGTGACCGAAAGATAAAATTCTTACGATCAGATCGTGGAGGAGAATACTTAAGTCACGAATTTGGTACACACTTAAAGAAATGTGGAATCGTTTCACAGCTCACGCCGCCTGGAACACCTCAGCGAAACGGTGTGTCCGAACGTCGTAATCGCACTCTATTGGATATGGTGCGGTCTATGATGTCTCTTACCGATTTACCGCTATCATTTTGGGGATACGCTCTAGAGACAGCTACATTCACTTTAAATAGGGCACCGTCTAAATCCGTTGAGACGACACCGTATGAATTATGGTTTGGAAAGAAACCTAAGCTGTCGTTTCTAAAAGTTTGGGGATGCGAAGCTTATGTCAAGAAACTTCAACCTGAAAAGCTCGAACCCAAGTCGGAAAAATGCGTATTCATAGGATACCCTAAGGAAACTGTAGGGTATACCTTCTACTTAAGATCCGAAGGCAAGATCTTTGTTGCCAAGAACGGATGCTTTCTGGAAAAAGAGTTTCTCTCGAAAGAAGTAAGTGGGAGGAAAGTAGAACTCGATGAAGTACTACCTCTTGAGCGGGATAGTGACGCAGCACAGGAAACCGTTCCTGTGATGCCCACACCAACTGAAGAGGAAAACCATGATAATGATCAAGGTACTTCGGATCAAGTTACTGCTGAACTTCGTAGGTCCACAAGGACACGTTCCGCACCAGAGTGGTACGGCAACCCTGTCCTGGAAATCATGTTGTTAGACAACAATGAACCTTCGAACTATGAAGAAGCAATGGCGGGCCCGGATTCCAACAAATGGCTTGAAGCCATGAAATCCGAGATAGAATCCATGTATGAAAACAAAGTATGGACTTTGACAGACTTGCCCGATGATCGGCGAGCGATAGAAAACAAATGGATCTTTAAGAAGAAGACGGACGCGGATGGTAATGTTACCATCTATAAAGCTCGACTTGTCGCTAAGGGTTATCGACAGGTTCAAGGGATTGACTACGACGAGACATTCTCTCCCGTAGCGAAGCTAAAGTCCGTCCGAATCATGTTAGCAATTGCCGCATACTATGATTATGAGATATGGCAGATGGACGTCAAAACAGCATTCCTTAACGGGCATCTTAAGGAAGAACTGTATATGATGCAGCCGGAAGGTTTTGTCGATCCTCGGAACGCTAACAAAGTATGCAAGCTCCAGCGATCCATTTATGGACTGGTGCAAGCATCTCGGAGTTGGAACATTCGCTTTGATGAGATGATCAAAGCGTTTGGGTTTATGCAGACTTATGGAGAAGCCTGCGTTTACAAGAAAGTGAGTGGGAGCTCTGTAGCATTTCTCATATTATATGTAGATGACATACTCCTGATGGGAAATAATATAGAATTTCTGGACAGCATTAAGGCCTACTTGAATAAGTGTTTTTCAATGAAGGACCTTGGAGAAGCTGCTTATATATTAGGCATCAAGATCTATAGAGATAGATCGAGACGCCTCATAGGTCTTTCACAAAGCACATACCTTGATAAGATTTTGAAGAGATTCAGAATGGATCAGTCCAAGAAGGGGTTCTTGCCTATGTTACAAGGTATGAGACTGAGCTCAGCTCAGTCACCGACCACGGCAAAAGATAAAGAAGAGATGAGTGTCATCCCCTATGCTTCAGCCATAGGATCTATTATGTATGCCATGCTGTGTACCAGACCCGATGTAAACCTTGCCGTAAGTTTGGTAGCAAGATACCAAAGTAATCCCGGCAAGGAACACTGGACAGCGGTCAAGAATATCCTGAAGTACCTGAAAAGGACAAAGGACATGTTTCTCGTTTATGGAGGAGACGAAGAGCTCGTCGTAAAGGGTTACGTCGACGCTAGCTTCGACTCAGATCTGGATGACTCTAAGTCACAAACCGGATACGTGTATATGTTGAATGGTGGAGCAGTAAGCTGGTGCAGCTGCAAGCAGAGCGTCGTGGCGGGATCTACATGTGAAGCGGAGTACATGGCAGCCTCGGAGGCAGCACATGAAGCGATTTGGGTGAAGGAGTTCATCACCGACCTAGGAGTCATACCCAATGCGTCGGGGCCGATCAAACTCTTCTGTGACAACACTGGAGCTATTGCCCTCGCAAAGGAGCCCAGGTTTCACAAGAAGACCAGGCACATCAAGCGTCGTTTCAACTCCATCCGTGAAAATGTTCAAGATGGAGACATAGAGATTTGCAAAGTGCACACGGATCTGAATGTCGCAGATCCGCTGACTAAACCTCTCTCGCGTGCAAAACATGATCAACACCAGAACTCTATGGGTGTTCGATTCATCACAATGTAACTAGATTGGTGACTCTAGTGCAAGTGGGAGACTGTTGGAAATATGCCCTAGAGGCAATAATAAAAGTATTATTATATTTCATTGTTCATGATAATTGTCTTTTATTCATGCTATAACTGTATTATCCGGAAATCGTAATACACGTGTGAATACTTAGACCACACTATGTCCCTGGTAAGCCTCTAGTTGACCAGCTCGTTGTGATCAACAGATAGTCATGGTTTCCTGACTATGGACATTGGATGTCGTTGATAACGGGATCACATCATTAGGAGAATGATGTGATGGACAAGACCCAATCCTAAGCATAGCATAAAAGATCGTGTAGTTCGTTTTGCTAGAGCTTTGCAAGTGTCAAGTATCTCTTCCTTCGACCATGAGATCGTGTAACTCCCGGATACCGTAAGAGTGCCTTGGGTGTATCAAACGTCACAACGTAACTGGGTGACTATAAGGTGCATTACAGGTATCTCCGAAAGTAGCTGTTGGGTTGACACGGATCGAGACTGGGATTTGTCACTCCGTATGACGGAGAGGTATCTCTGGGCCCACTCGGTAATGCATCATCATAATGAGCTCAATGTGACCAAGGTGTTGGACACGGGATCATGCATTACGGTACGAGTAAAGTGACTTGCCGGTAACGAGACTGAACAAGGTATTGGGATACCGACGATCGAGTCTCGGGCAAGTAACGTACCGATTGACAAAGGGAATTGCATACAGGGTTTGATCGAATCCTCGACATAGTGGTTCATCCGATGACAACATCGAGGAGCATGTGGGAGCCATCATGGGTATCCAGATCCCGCTGATGGTTATTGACTGAGAGCGTCTCGGTCATGTCTGCATGTCTCCCGAACCCGTAGGGTCTACACACTTAAGGTTCGGTGACGCTAGGGTTATGAAGATATGGATATGCAGAAACCCGAATGTTGTTCGGAGTCCCGGATGAGATCCCGGACGTCACGAGGAGTTCCGGAATGGTCCGGAGGTAAAGAATTATATATAGGAAGTGCTATTTCGGGCATCGGGACAAGTTTCGGGGTTATCGGTATTGTACCGGGACCACCGGAAGGGTCCCGGGGGTCCACCGGGTGGGGCCACCTGTCCCGGGGGGCCACATGGGCTGTAGGGGGTGCGCCTTGGCCATCATGGGCCAAGGGCACCAGCCCCTATAGGCCCATGCGCCTAGGGTTTCCCCCTAGGAGGAGTCCTAGTGGTGGAAGGCACCCCTAGGTGCCTTGGGGGGGAGGGAAACCTCCCCTAGGCCGCCGCCCCCCTAGTAGATCTCATCTACTAGGGCCGGCGCCCCCCTGGCACCCCTATATATAGTGGGGGAGAGGAGGGACTTCAGACACCAGCCCCTGGCGCCTCCACCTCCCCCCGTTACGTCTCTCCCTCGTAGTCTCGGCGAAGCCCTGCTGCTGTGACGCCCTGCATCCACCACCACGCCGTCGTGCTGCTGGATCTTCATCAACCTCTCCTTCCCCCTTTCTGGATCAAGAAGGAGGAGACGTCTCCCGTCCCGTACGTGTGTTGAACGTGGAGGTGCCGTCCGTTCGGCGCTGGTCATCGGTGATTTGGATCACGTCGAGTACGACTACATCATCACCTTGCAAGCTTCCGCACGCGATCTACAAGTGGTATGTAGATGCAAACTCTCTCCCTAGACTCGTTGCTTAGATGAACTCATAGATGGATCTTGGTGAAACCGTAGGAAAAATTTTAATTTTCTGCAACGTTCCCCAACAATTAGTCCATAGAGATTGTCATCAATTTCCAAAACCAAACATGAGGGCACCGCATGTTCTTTCAGAATGGCATCATCATGCACGTACATGTCTCAAAGTATATGGTGTGCTCCTCTTTTATTTAATTATTAGCTAGCCACTTGATCGATTCTCTCTCTAGCCGCGTCCCTTTTCATCGGCTTAATTAAAGCAATTATTAGCTAGCCTCCCCGTGGATATTGCTAGCCCGTCCACGGCCGCCTGAGCACTGTCTGGCCTTCCGCACCTTGTGCGACGTTTAAGGCCGGAGGCGCCATGCCTCGTCCTACTCGGCAACCAGCGAGTGGCGTGCTCCCGGCCATCGAGAGCATCCCCTGCCTCTCCACGTGAGGCGGCACCGGCCGGGCGTGGCTCATGCTCGTGGTGGTGCCGGCCGGGTGGCTGATGTTCCCGTCGTTTTCCCACGTCGCCTCATGAATGCCTGCTTTTTCTCTTGCTGTTTTTCCACGTCTCAGGTGCCACGTGATTGCTAGTTTTCTAGAGGTATATTAACTGGTCTAGGTGGATGTGAAAGACCAATGTGGTACTTTTAAATATGTGAAGCCATTGATGCGACTCATGTATAGGCAGGTATTTTAGCAGGGATCAGGATGTACGAAATATTGCGTGTGCTTCTTTCGGCCAAGGCCCAGCCAGAAGCACAAGGCCCAGCCGAACGTACAAGCATAGGGAGGCAGCATATTTTCTGGCGGACGGATGAAGGTTTTAGTACCACCTCGGATATGTGTTAAATCCAAACTGAAAGCGTAAAATCATGGGAAGAAGCATATTGTGACGGTGAACCCACGTAGTCAATCCGTGCTTTATTATTAGGGAGAGAAGAGACTAGCAAAAGTGCCCGTGTGTTGCAACGGGAGAAATAAATTATCACCCCTAGCGCCCCATCCCTGTTACCACTTCTTTTTTTGTCATCATTGTCGGTAACGATGTCCACTACACGGCGAACATTCCACCTAAGCTTGGAACCAATAAGGAATTGCATCACCTGCATGGACAGACCAGCGAACGGTCGCGTTTGAGATCCCGGCCACATGACCCACATATGCGCAATAAAATACTTGTGCCTTGTGTTTATGTTATCTGGATTTTACATCATAATAGTTTAGTACCAATCCGTGTAGGACACAATGTTGGGTTTCGTAGTAATTTCAAAAAAATTCCTACGCACACGCAAGATCATGTGATGCATAGCAACGAGAGGGGAGAGTGCTGTCTACGTACCCACGCAGACCGACTGCAGAAGCGTTGACGCAACATAGAGGAATTAGTCGTACGTCTTCCCGATCCGACCGATCAAGCACCGAAACTACGGCACCTCCGAGTTCGAGAACACGTTTAGCTCGATGACGATCCCCGAACTCCGATCCAGCAAAGTGTCAGGGAAGAGTTCCGTCAGCACGACGGCGTGGTGACGATCTTGATGCACTACAGCAGCAGGGCTTCGCCTAAACTCCACTACAATATTATCGAGGAATATGGTGGCTGGGGGCACCGCACACGGCTAAGGAATAGATCACGTGGATCAACTTGTGTGTTCTAGGGTGCCTCTACCTCAGTATATAAAGGACTAGAGGGGGGAGGCTGGCCGGCCAAGGTGTGGCGCGCCAGGAGAGTCCTACTCCCTCAGGGAGTAGGATTCCCCCCCCCCCAATCCTAGTTGGAATATGATTCGTGGAGGGGGAAAAGAGAGGGAGGGGGCCGGCCACCTCTCCTAGTCCTAATAGGACTAGGGGAAGGGGTAGGCGCGCAACCCATGTAGGGCTGCCTCTTCTCTTTTCCACTAAGGCCCATCATGGCCCATTTAACTCCCGGGGGGTTCCGGTAACCTTCCCGGTACTCCGGTAAAATCCCGATTTCACCCGGAACACTTCCGATATCCAAACATAGGCTTCCAATATATCAATCTTTATGTATCGACCATTTCGAGACTCCTCGTCATGTCCGTGATCACATCCGGGACTCCGAACAACCTTCGGTACATCAAAATGCATAAACTCATAATATAACTGTCATCGTAACCTTAAGCGTGCGGACCCTACGGGTTCGAGAACAATGTAGACATGACTGAGACACGTCTCCGGTCAATAACCAATAGCGGGACCTGGATGCCCATATTGGCTCCTACATATTCTACAAAGATCTTTCTCGGTCAGACCGCATAACAACATACGTTGTTCCCTTTGTCACCGGTATGTTACTTGCCCGAGATTCGATCGTCGGTATTCCAATACCTAGTTCAATCTCGTTACTGGTAAGTCTCTTTACTCGTTCCGTAATACATCATCTCACAACTAACTCATTAGTTGCAATGCTTGCAAGGCTTATGTGATGTGCATTACCGAGAGGGCCCAGAGATACCTCTCCGAAAATCGGAGTGACAAATCCTAATCTCGAAATACGCCAACCCAACATCTACCTTTGGAGACACCTGTAATGCTCCTTTATAATCACCTAGTTACGTTGTGACGTTTGGTAGCACCCAAAGTGTTCCTCCGGCAAACGGGAGTTGCATAATCTCATAGTCATAGGAACATGTATAAGTCATGAAGAAAGCAATAGCAACATACTAAACGACCGGGTGCTAAGCTAATGGAATGGGTCATGTCAATCAGATCATTCAACTAATGATGTGACCTCGTTAATCAAATAACAACACTTTGTTCATGGTTAGGAAACATAACCATCTTTGATTAACGAGCTAGTCAAGTAGAGGCATACTAGTGACACTCTGTTTGCCTATGTATTCACACATGTATTATGTTTCCGGTTAATACAATTCTAGCATGAATAATAAACATTTATCTTGATATAAGGAAATAAATAATAACTTTATTATTGCCTCTAGGGCATATTTCCTTCAGTCTCCCACTTGAACTAGAGTCAATAATCTAGTTCACATCGCCATGTGATTCAACACTAAGAGTTCACATCACCATGTGATTAACACCCATAGTTCACATCGTCATGTGACCTATACCCAAAGGGTTTACTAGAGTCAATAATCTAGTTCACATCATTTATGTGATTAACACCCAAAGAGTACTAAGGTGTGATCATGTTTTGCTTGTGAGATAATTTTAGTCAACGGGTCTGTCACATTCAGATCCGTAAGTATTTTGCAAATTTCTATGTCAACAATGCTCTGCACGGATCTAGCTTATTGCTCCCACTTTCAATATGTATCTAGATCGAGACTTAGAGTTATCCAGATCTGTGTCAAAACTTGCATCGACGTAACTTTTTACGACGAACCTTTTGTCACTTCCATAATCGAGAATTATTTCCTTATTCCACTAAGGATAATTTTGACCAATGTCCAGTGATCTACTCTTAGATCACTATTGTACTCCCTTGCTTAACACGGTGTAGGGTATACAATAGATCTGGTACACATCATGGCATTCTTTATAGAACCTATGGTTGAGGCATAGGGAATGACTTTCATTCTCTTTCTATCTTCTGCCGTGGTCGGGCTTTGAGTCTTACTCAACTTCACACCTTGTAACACAGGCAAGAAACCTTTTCTTTGACTGTTCCATTTTGAACTACTTCAAAATCTTGTCAAGGTATGTACTCATTGAAAAAACTTATCAAGTGTCTTGATCTATCTCTATAGATCTTGATACTCAATATGTAAGCAGCTTCACCGAGGTCTTTCTTTGAAAAACTCCTTTCAAACACTCCTTTATGCTTTGCAGAATAATTCTACATTATTTCCGATCAACAATATGTCATTCACATATACTTATCAGAAATGTTGTAGTGCTCCCACTCACTTTCTTGTAAATACAGGCTTCACCGCAAGTCTGTATAAAACAATATGCTTTGATCAACTTATCAAAGCGTATATTCCAACTCCGAGATTCTTGCACCAGTCCATAGATGGATCGCTGGAGCTTGCATATTTAGTTAACACCTTTAGGATCGACAAAACCTTCTAGTTGCATCACATACAGCTCTTCTTTAGTAAATCCATTAAGGAATGCAATTTTGTTTATCCATTTGCCAGATTTCATAAAATGCGGCAATTGCTAACATGATTCGGACAGACTTAAGCATAGATACGAGTGAGAAAATCTCATCGTAGTCAACACCTTGAACTTGTCGAAAACCTTTTGCGACAATTCTAGTTTTGTAGATAGTAACACTACTATCAGTGTCCGTCTTCCTCTTGAAGATCCATTTATTTTCTATGGCTTGCCGATCATCGGGCAAGTCAACCAAAGTCCATACTTTGTTCTCATACATGGATCATATCTCAGACTTCATGGCCTCAAACCATTTCGCGGAATCTGGGCTCATCATTGCTTCCTCATAGTTCGCAAGTTCGTCATGGTCTAGTAACATGACTTCCAGAACAGGATTACCGTACCACTCTGGTGCGGATCTCACTCTGGTTTACCTACGAGATTTGGTAGTAACTTGATCTGAAGTTACATGATCATTATCATTAACTTCCTCACTAACTGGTGTAGGTGTCACAGGAACAGTTTTCTGTGATGTACTACTTTCCAATAAGGGAGCAGGTACAGTTACCTCGTCAAGTTCTACTTTCCTCCCACTCACTTCTTTCGAGAGAAACTCCTTCTCTAGAAAGTTTCCGAATTTAGCAACAAAAGTCTTGCCTTCGGATCTGTGATAGAAGGTGTATCCAATAGTTTCCTTTGGATATCCTATGAAGACACATTTCTCCGATTTGGGTTCGAGCTTATCAGGTTGAAGTTTTTTCACATAAGCATCGCAGCCCCAAACTTTTAGAAACGACAACTTTGGTTTCTTGCCAAACCACAGTTCATAAGGTGTCGTCTCAACGGATTTTGATGGTGCCCTATTTAACGTGAATGCAGTTGTCTCTAATGCATAACCCCAAAATGATAGTGGTAGATCGGTAAGAGACATCATAGATCGCACCATATCTAATAAAGTACGGTTATGACATTCGGACACATCATTACATTGTGGTGTTCCAGACGCCGTGAGTAGTGAAACTATTTCACATTGTTTTTAACTGAAGGCCAAACTCGTAACTCAAATACTCTTCTCTACGATCAGATCGTAGAAACTTTATTTTCTTGTTACGATGATTTTTCACTTCACTCTAAAATTCTTTGAACTTTTCAAATGTTTCAGACTTATGTATCATCAAGTAGATATACTCATATCTGCTCAAATCATCTGTGAAGATCAGAAAATAATGATACTTGTCGCGAGCCTCAATATTCATCGGACCACATACACCAGTATGTATGATTTCCAACAAATTTGTTGCTCGCTCAATTGTTCCGAAGAACGGAGTCTTAGTCATCTTGCCCATGAGGCATGGTTCGCAAGCATCAACTGATTCATAATCAAGTGATTCCAAAATCCCATCAGCATGGAGTTTCTTTATGCGCTTTACACCAATATGACCTAAACGGCAGTGCTACAAATAAGTTGCACTATCATTATTAACTTTGCATCTTTTGGTTTCAAATTTATGATTATGTGTATCACTACGATCGAGATCCAACGAACTATTTTCATTGGGTGTGTAACCATATAAGGTGTTATTCATGTAAACAGAACAACAATATTCTCTTACTTAAATGAATAACTGTATTACAATAAACATGATCAAATCATATTCATGCTTAACGCAAACACCAAATAACACTTATTCAGGTTCAACACTAATCCCGAAAGTATAGGGAGTGTGCGATGATGATCATATCAATCTTGGAACCACTTCCAACACACATCGTCACTTCACCCTTAACTAGTCTCTGTTTATTCTGCAACTCCCGTTTCGAGTTACTAATCTTAGCAACTGAACTAGTATCAAATACTGAGAGGTTGCTATAAACACTAGTAAAGTACACATCAATAACATGTATATCAAATATACTTATGTTCACTTTGTCATCCTTCTTATCTGCCAATCACTTGGGGTAGTTCCGCTTCCAGTGACCAGTCCCTTTGCAGTAGAAACACTTAGTCTCAAGCTTTAGGACCAGACTTGGGCTTCTTCACTTGAGCAGCAACTTTCTTGCTATTCTTCTTGAAGTTCCCCTTCTTCCCTCTGCCCTTTTTCTTGAAACTAGTGGTCTTGTCTACCATCAACACTTGATGTTTTTCTCGATTTCTACCTTCATCAATTTCCGTATTACGAAGAGCTTGGGAATCGTTTCCGTTATCCCTTGCATATCATAGTTCATCACGAAGTTCTACTAACTTGGTGATGGTGACTAGAGAATTCTATCAATCACTATCTTATCTGGAAGATTAACTCCCACTTGATTCAAGCGATTGTAGTACTCAGACATCTGAGCATATGCTCACTAGTTGAGCGATTCTCCTCCATCTTTTAGCTATAGAACTTGTTGGAGACTTCATATCTCCCAACTCGGGTATTTGCTTGAAATATTAACTTCAACTCCTGGAACATCTCATATGCTCCATGACGTTCAAAACATCTTTGAAGTCCCGATTCTAAGCCATTAAGCATGGTGCACTAAACTGTCAAGTAGTCATCATATTGAGCTAGCCAAACGTTCATAACGTCTGCATCTGCTCCTGCAATAGGTCCGTCACCTAGCGGTGCATCAAGGACATAATTCTTCTGTGCAGCAATGAGGATAAACCTCAGATCACGGATCCAATCCGCATCATTGCTACTAAAATCTTTCAACACAATTTTCTCTAGGAACATATCAAAAATAAACATATGAAAGCAATAACGCGAGCTATTGATCTACAACATAATTTCCAAAATACTACCAGGACTAAGTTCATGATAAATTTAAGTTCAGTTAATCAAATTAATTAAAGAACTCCCACTTAGATAGACATCCCTCTAATCCTCTAAGTGATCACGTGATCCAAATCAACTAAACCATGTCCGATCATCACGTGAGATGGAGTAGTTTCATCGGTGAACATCATTATGTTGATCATATCTACTATATGATTCACGCTCGACCTTTCGGTCTCCGTGTTCCGAGGCCATATCTGTATATGCTTGGCTCGTCAAGTATAACCTGAGTATTCAGCGTGTGCAACTGTTTTGCACCCGTTGTATTTGAACTTAGAACCTATCACACCCGATCATCACGTGGTGTCTCAGCACGAAGAACTTTCGCAACGATGCATACTCAGGGAGAACACTTCCTGATAACTTAGTGAGAGATCATCTTATAATGCTACCGTCAATCAAAGCAAGATAAGATGCATAAAAGGATAAACATCACATGCAATCAATATAAGTGATATGATATGGCCATCATCATCTTGTGCTTGTGATCTCCATCTCCGAAGCACCATCGTGATCACCATCGTCACCGGTGTGACACCTTGATCTCCATCGTAGCATCGTTTGTCATCTCGCCAAGTTTATGCTTCTACGACTATCGCTACCGCATAGTGATAAAAGTAAAGCATTACATCGCGATTGCATTGCATACAATAAAATGACAATCATATGGCTCCTACCAGTTGCCGATAACTCGGTTACAAAACATGATCATCTCATACAATAAAATCCAGCATCATGCCTTGACTATATCACATCACAACATGCCCTGCAAAAACAAGTTAGACGTCCTCTACTTTGTTGTTGCAAGTTTTTACGTGGCTGCTACGGGCTTAAGTAAGAACCAATCTCACCTACGCATCAAAACCACAACGATAGTTTGTCAAATAGACTCTGTTTTAACCTTCGCAAGGACCGGGCGTAGCCATACTCGGTTCAACTAAAGTTGGAGAGACAGTCGCCTGCAAGCCACCTATGTGCAAAGCACGTCGGGGGAACCGGTCTCGCGTAAGCGTACGCGTAATGTTGGTCCGGGTCGTCTCGTCCAACAATGCCACCGAACCAAAGTATAACATGCTGGTAGGCAGTATGACTTATATCGCCCACAACTCACTTGTGTTCTACTCGTGCATATAACATCAACATAAATAACCAAGTCTCTTTACTCGTTCCGTAATACATCATCTCACAACTAACTCATTAGTTGCAATGCTTGCAAGGCTTATGTGATGTGCATTACCGAGAGGGCCCAGAGATACCTCTCCGACAATCGGAGTGACAAATCCTAATCTCGAAATACGCCAACCCAACATCTACCTTTGGAGACACCTGTAATGCTCCTTTATAATCACCTAGTTACGTTGTGACGTTTGGTAGTACCCAAAGTGTTCCTCCGGCAAACGGGAGTTGCATAATCTCATAGTCATAGGAACATGTATAAGTCATGAAGAAAGCAATAGCAACATACTAAACGACCGGGTGCTAAGCTAATGGAATGGGTCATGTCAATCAGATCATTCAACTAATGATGTGACCTCGTTAATCAAATAACAACACTTTGTTCATGGTTAGGAAACATAACCATCTTTGATTAACGAGCTAGTCAAGTAGAGGCATACTAGTGACACTCTGTTTGCCTATGTATTCACACATGTATTATGTTTCCGGTTAATACAATTCTAGCATGAATAATAAACATTTATCATGATATAAGGAAATAAATAATAACTTTATTATTGCCTCTAGGGCATATTTCCTTCACAGAAACAAAAACTAAATTCATTTTTATTTTAAAATGATCAACACTTTTTTGTAGGGTAACACGATCAACGCCAAAAACACTGGAGGTTGTGAGTTTGATTCCAGTAACGGTCAACTATTTTTTGCCTTATCTCCTAAAAGGGGTGGTGGGTTTGATTTGTTGGGCCAGGTCGCACGGACATACTGGGAGGGCGCCGGTTCTTTTTACTGGTGGAACGTTACGCGGGCGAACGTGGCAGAGGCCAAGTGGCCCAAGACAAACGATTGGTAGAATAGCCTAGCTCCGTATGAGGAAACACCATGGACATACGAAATGGGAGGACCAGTAATATTATACCTCCATTTATATATTAAAAGTACTATATATGCCTGTGGGTTAGAATGGTTGAAACAATTGACATAAATTTAGTGAGGATTGTATGTGCAAACATAATGTTCAATGTGCTACAAATTTGGCGCAAATTTAGTAAAGATTATAAGAGCAAGGAAAACATAATGGAAGAAAAAATGACATGAATTTAGTGAGGATTAAAAAATGCCACATCATTTTTACTCATAAGATGGCATGCCAACCTGCCATTGATTCCCGCACCTCCTGTTAATTAGTTTTTCTTTCTCTTTCTTTCCTTATATCATGATGCCCACATAATTACCGCCCATTTCCTTCCTCTCTCTTTCTCCTTCCTTCTTTATTTCTTATGCAATTTTTTTCCTTTTTTGCTAGACCTGCTAATTACTCTTGGGATTAATATGGCGCCCACATAATTACCATCAATTTCCTTCTTTCCTTCCTTCTTTATTTCTTATTCAATACATATTACCTTTATTGCCGGCTCCACATAATTACCATCTTCCTTCTTTATTTCTCATGCAAAGAATGTCTATTTCCTTTCTTTATTTCTTTGCTTAATTTCCAAAGCAGCTTCTTGATGCTTGACAACCTAAAAATTGTATATAAACTGGTAAAAATTAATGTAAAATAGTAAGGTGAGACTATTTGATAAGTAAACAAATATGAAAAACAACTTCCAGCCTGGTCCCTTGTACGCAGCAAAGGATCCGATGCAGGCAACATATATATGTACGGGTGACGGAGTAGAGAAGGCAAACGGATAGTAACGCATCCGCACTACCATGGACGTTACTGGAGGACGGCCAAGCGTCTCCCCATTATTGCATTGCGTCGCCACCGCCGGGTGCGCCGAGTAGACCGATTAAAACGAGCAAAAACAGAAGAAAAGATCAGCAGGCGTGACGGTAAACGCGGGCCTCGTGGCCGTTCAGGCCGTGTACAACGCGTTGGCCCGGTTCACCAGAAAGCCCCCAGATCGTTCTGAGGAGCAGCGGCCCTTTTGACGTTGGCCCAGCTGGCTCATGTAGATCGCGCAGCACACGAGGGCAACGGCGTTGTGCGGCATGCTAAAACGATCTGGTGCGTTCATGAGCCTGATCGGATGGTTAAGGGCGTCAAAACGCTGTGGGAGGCCGTAGCTAGCTGAGTTATACTATCGTAATAAGCCTTGATTTTTTTGAATATTTTATTTTCTTCGTACACCCAGCATATAATAGATGACATCACACTATACCGTTAACACAAACCACAGAGAAAGAAAGAAAAACATGCCCATCATGACAGTGGGCCGCAGCACTCGTACATGCCCATCACGACCGTGGCCATTGATCTCGGCCCGAGTACGCCTGCCCTTTATTCTTAAGGTTCCAGACGCCCAAAATAGCAACCTTAGGAGCCTAGTCCAAGTGGTTTGTTGCGCTGCGATCAACATGGCAGACCAGGGATCAAATTCCAGCGGCGCCGACCATTTTTTTGGCCCAGCCGAGGCCCAGCGAAATAGATAGAGCAAAAATTTAGTACCACCTCGAATATGTTTTAAAATCAAACTAAAAGCGTAAAATTATGGGAAGAAGCGTATTGTGACGGTGAACCCACGGAGTCAATCCGTGTTTTATTATTAGGGAAAGACTAGTATAAATGTGCCCGTGCGTTATAACGGGAAAAACAAAATGATTTTGCAATGGAAGGAAAAAGCACTTGATTTTACAGTTTCATGTATTCTTTGTTTAGTACTTCAGTTACTGTACAAACAGGGGATCTAGGGAAATCAATTGGTCAAAGTACAAAGTACTTTTACCGCTAGATCTAGGAAAATGCACTTATATGGACAATATGAATGTATTAGGAGAATAAATATTCTGACAATGAACTGTGAAGAAAAACAATGATGTCAAAACAACAATTTTTCCGCTAGATCCATAACCGTAGAAAAACATCCAATTGATCGTATCAATACTTCAATGAACTAACTGGGAAGTAGTATTACTTTAGAACTACATATATTCAAGATGATATCCTATACAAACATTTTTGTGACCGAAACCAAAAAAGTGTCAACATTTTCCAAATCCATAGACATAAGAACATAGTGGACTGATAACCACACACCTAATAATTTCCTGCACTTTAGTGTGGCATTTGCAAGATATTCGGCAGAAAGGATCATAAAGAGAGCTTAGCCATTCCACCTCTAGACAGTACAATTAGGTCTTTAGCTTTAGCTTAATAACCGAACTACAAATGAAAACATGATACTCCTGATAATAGAAGAACATGCAACCTATTTGTCTAGAACCAAGATAGAATTGTCACGGTGTACCGTGTACGCCAAAAGCTAGAGCTGGTGAGTGAAGAAAACCAGCAAGCGGCTATGATCAATGTCACTAAATTAAATAGTCCAAATCTTTGTTGTAGGTCCAAGTGGTGTCCAAAGCCTTTGAGAATCTGCAGTTGAGACTTGAGAATATACAACAAGAAGACACAGGTGCATGATACATCCAGGAAGAATTCAGCTTCAGAGTGGCACACTACAAACTGGGTACACAGGAAGAATTCAGCTTCAGAGTGGCACACTACAAACTGGGTTCACAAAAGACATGGAAGGTAGCTATATACTATAGTGGAAGCTACATCCAGGAAAAGAAAGTAGTATTCAGATTCAGATTGTCAAGGAAGAAAGGAAGACATAAACATTTGATGAAGATGCAATTTCTTGGTAGAAAGCAGGCACCTCCGCTTTGATCCTACGTGATTTCATCGCCAAAATGCATTCAATCTCGCTTCACAATCACTATAAGCTGAGCTTGACTTGCAAACATACATTGATCTAGTTCCTAGTAGTTGTTTGTTTTGGTAAGATCTCCATAATCCGGCTTTAACCACCAATATTTTACTTGAATATATTTACTGAAATGTCATAAAACTATATATTGTGAAATCATGTTGAAGACAAAAGTTCGTATAGGATTCTTAAATATCCAATCTTAATATCTTTATAGGTATACTGGTAGGTCAAATTTCATCCATACTGTACAAACAGGAGGACTACTAAAATCAATTGGCCAAAGTACATCTGCACTTTATAAAATGGAGAGTATGACTATATTAGGAGAATAAAGATGTAGACACTGAACTATGGAGAAAAACAATCTTGACTAAATATGACGGACTATTTGTGTGGACAAATACGGTGGAATTCTGTACAGCAAACCAAGTTTGACTCAAATCAAGTGCTTGGATGTATCACTCTTGCATCTTTTCACTCTCCTGCTCAAACATTAGCTTTACATATTCTCTCCAACCAAAATAAACAAAATTAGGAAATAATTAGTCACTAATAATATACTGAAAATTGACAATAAAACAATCAACAAGTGTATTCTGAAATTCCGATCCCTACAAAAATGGAGAGCAAACACGTAGCACTACATCTCAAATATCAAACCTCTCTCAACGCCCAAGCTCCTCCCGAGGAGAGCCGCCGCCGTGCGCCACGTCTCCTGCGGTCCTGCCCGAGCCGTTCGCTTGCATCCTTTAATGTGCGCATGTACCCACGGCCACGCCGCCCTATCCTTTTCCTTCTTCTCTGCTCTCTCCCTTTTTGAATTCTTCTCTCTTGCAGGGAAGCAACTCCCATGACACTCGAGCTCCGTGGAATTGTACAGGCAAGTAGCTTAACAACACCGATGATACTGAATGTGCAAACTACAGGAGCACCAATATACAAGGATATTACTGTGAGAGGCGACTATCCACAAATTCAACTCTAGTGTTAATAATTGTCACCCGTAGGAAATAAAGAGTTAAAAGCACCAGGAGTCCTAGAACTTGCTCTCAATGTGATGCTTTAGTCCTACAACTTGAAATTTGACCCTATCCAGTCCCTCAACTTGCATAAAATGTGCAAATTTGGTCCTAACGAATCAAAGAGCGCCATGTGGACCTGTGGGTGTATACCCGGTCAGCGCGTGCTCTTTTGTAAAGAGGCCCCTGGCGTTGCTGATAACCCCTTGTAACCCCGGTGAGCTGTTGCCAACTTCTGCGGCCCTAACTTGGTTTGCTAACAAAATAATAGATCAAGACAGCTCTTGTTTTTTCCCAAACAGCCACCAAGTCTCTTTTGCAATTTGATCAGAATTTTTTCTACAAGTACTGACTTTGACTCATACTATTCGTAAGAATTGTGGATTTTTTTCCAGCCCAAAAGATCTGTTGTGCATCATGTTTTCCTCACGTGTGTGCAGGAAAATAACGCCCATCAGGGCCAAAACAATTAAAGCCAGTCAAAAGAATCAGTAGAAATCTTGAAGGGGCAAGAGTGTATGACCCGAACACAGAAGCAGAAAGAGCAGGAAGATAAATAAAATCAAGCATGGCCACCACCTTCACGCTGCTCGGGGCAGCCTCGTCCCACGGCCCCGGCGCCGGCCTCGCCGCCGGAGATGACGGCCATCATGTGAGCTTGCACTGATCCCGCCTGCACGCGAGGAAGAGGCAGCTGTTCGTGCTCTGCTTGCTCAAGTACGGCTGCCTCGGCGACGGCGAGCCGGGGGAGGCGGGCGGCCGGAGCGCGGCGTCCCCGGTGTACTCAAGCCTCGCCGTCAGCCCCGCCGGCGACGCCGCCGTCGCCCTCGCTCTCGCCGTTCCCAAGATGGCCGCCATTGATAGGGTCGGAGGCAGCCGTTCGTGCTCTGCTTGCTCAAGTACGGCTGCCTCGGCGACGGCGAGCGGGGGGAGGCGGGCGGCCGGAGCGCGGCGTCCCCGGTGTACTCAAGCCTCGCTGTCAGCCCCGCCGGCGACGCCGCCGTCGCCTTCGCTCTCGCCGTTCCCAAGATGGCCGCCATTGATAGGGTTGGGGGAAGCTTGACAGAACTGCAACGGGTGCTACCACTGCCAGAAGATCAGGAGGGCGCTGCTCCAGATGCAAGGTACGTAGTACGTCCTACGTTCTCTGAAGTTGCTCTGTGTCTTGCTCTGCGTTGTCTGAAACAAAATTGGCAGAGCTGGAGAGCCACCTGATCGACCGGAAGAATGGCCGGGTGAGCGTCTGGGGCGCCTTCAGCCCGCAGGACGTGGCCATCAAGATCAGGAAGCGGACCAACCGGCGCGTCGAAATACTAGAGCTCTGGGAGGCCGCAGGGCCGGGGGGCGGCGACGAGCAGGGCGTCGGCGGCGGGCAGATGCCCTGAAACCCACCTTCTATGCGCCGTCAGAGCACTCGAATCCTGCTCCCGTTAGCTTCTGTGCCTGAAACATTCAGAGGATTTACCCCTTCTTGTGTGCGAGCTTATAAATCATCATTTTGATCTGTACTCCTCATGACCTGTTTTGAGTGACTTTACCACTTAGTTATTTCCCCACTGACGGCCTGCTTAATCTCGACTTCTTGCTAACCAGCATCATCCAAGCTACAAACAAGCTTTTTTTTTAGTTTACAAACAAGCTAGTCTGAATGTAAAGATCTTTTGCATTATTATGAACACCCCAAAGAGTGTAAAATTAATCAGGGTATCTACATCCAAAAAAGAGGAGTATACAGAATTATCTGTGGCTATTCTACAAATGTAACGCCTTGATCTGTACACCCCAAAGTGCTCATCTGTGCGGGTTGATTCACAGCAACGCCAGGGGCCTTTTTGCAAAAGAGCACGCGCTGACCGGGTATGCACCCACACGTCCACATGGCGCTCTCTGATTCGTCAGGACCAAATTTGCACATTTTATGCAAGTTGAGGGACTGGGTAGGGTCAAATTTCAAGTTGTAGGACTAAAGCATCACATTGAGAGCAAGTTCTAGGACTCCTGGTGCTTTTAACTATTTTTTTTCTCTCATGTACCGGTTCGTGCTGACTTGTTAGGAGGACTGCGGGTAAATTTAAAAAAAACGTAAGGTCTTTTTTGAAAAACGCCGTGATGTTGAACCCGGAGACTCAATCCGTGCTTTATTATTACTAGCAAAAGGGCCCGTGCGTTGCAACGGGAAAAAATAATCATAATCTTCAATTGCCATGATCACATTTTGCTGCATCACCGAGATACACTATCACCCGCAATTTCGTGAAATCTTGAATAATTTTTGAAATCATAAACATTTTTTAAAACTCGTAAACATTTTTCCAATTCATGAACACTTTTACAAATATACGGATATTTTCTAAAAGCAAGAACATTTTTTATATTTATGAACTTTTTATATTATTTTCTAACATTTTGTTTTAAATTATGAATATTTTGATAAACAATTTTCTTGAATAGGCGATCATTCCTAGAATTAACAAACATTTTTTTGGAAATTGGTGGAACAATTTTTTTAATTGACGAACATTTTTTTGATTTAACCGACATCTTTTGAAATGCATGATCATTTTTTGAATCAAAGAACATTTTATGAATGAATAAACTATTTTGTAAGTCACGAACATTTTTGAATTTTTAGGATATTTACCATTTATGAACATTTTTTGCATTGACAAAATTTTGTTCAATTTTATTGATATGTTTTAATACACAAACTTTTTAAGAAATTATGAACACTTTTTGATTTCCCAAACATTTGTTTTCAAAATTTCGTACATCTTTTTGCATAAGCAAACATTTGTTTAAAAAAGCACAACATTTTTTGAATCCACAAACGTTTTATGATTTATTAAAACTTTTATTTCAAAATTGAATTTTTTGAAGTCCTAAACTATTTAAAGTAGAAAAAAATAAGGAAAATAAAAATAAAAGAACAGGCCGCCCGCGCATGGGCCAGTCCAAGTGGGCACGTCGCATCTTCTCCCAGCACATAGTGCACAATATATGAGGTCCCTAGATATAGATAGTAACCATGCAGGTGTCCACCAACAAATATAAAGTTGGCCGTGCCGAAAGGACTGGAAATTTTAAATTATAGTTGAGCATAAGAATTTTAACATTCCTTTCGAAATCGAATAAATACATATGGGAACGTCTACTGCATATATGGTTCATAGACAGCTCGTGGAGGTCTCACAAAAGAAATACAACATTACAAACTGTAGGCTCCTTGTAGAGAAAGATCAGATATACTGAAGAGTAATGTGAAAATCAATGAGGTTACATTTGCTTTCAACATGCTATAGATACAATCCACCAAATAGGACTACCCAACAGATTATAAATAGGGCAATCATGTCCAGCAGTGAGCTCACTATCCATGTCGTTGTTGTTAGTGGACACGACAAAATATCCGGTGGAGTCTCTATCTCCCGTGCACCACACAATCTTCGGTGGCTCCCAGCTAAGCTAGGCTCGCCCGAATCACAATTTGGCAGACGACATTGTTATATCATCACTAATATCTGAATTAGAATTTTGGATACCCGTCGTGCAAACAGAATAATCGGCTTCTCTGTTTCCATAAAAAAAATAAACACAGTCCATCAGTGTGTAACTGCAACTATCAACACAAGGCCATAAATTTCTTAGATTTTGAATCCAGATTGAACTATAGATTTATTAGCAAAAAAGGCTGGATCTAAAAAAACAAATATTGTACCAGAACATGCATTTACAGAACCTGATACCATGGAAATCATCATACTATATATATACCTCCACATTCAATACGAAAATATGAAGATTGTTAGCGAATCCATTGAGAGTAGCATTGGTACATATGCAAATCATCATACTAATTAGAAGAGCATACCCTGCGGCATGCGCCTCCTCGGTCACTACATCGAGCCCAGTCTTCTTGGCAGTCGCCTCGGACTTGGCTGCATGCAGCCCCTGCCCCTGGTGTGTCCATGATGGTTGCGACGATTCTCCAGTCCATGGTGCCAATCCTTGTGAACTGCCAAGTTTCAGTACCAGTGCAAAAGAAGAGTAATTATTCAAATCAACCTAGTGCAAGATGCTACCTAGCACTTGCAGCTGACTTGCACATGGACTGACATATTTTAAACACAGTATTACAATCTCCATCACAATGGTAGGCATAGAAAAGTAACTGAAAATTTCTAAAACTCATGTCTGACGAAACTCGATAGTCAAAACTTTTCACTAACAGAATATATACATGGATCAGTGTGCAGCACATCTAGTAATTAAACACAGGGCAAAAAGACTATATAACAAAAAACCTGGCGCATTTCATACTGCTACTGCTACTGAATATCAAGGCGTTTTTCAGATATCAAGGTAGGCCTCTGCGATTTCTATGGCGTTCACATCCCCTGGCGCATTTCTACTGCTACTGCTACTGTTTATCTGAAAACTTTTCACCAACAGAATATATACATGTTCTCACTGCTGCTACTGAATATCAAGGCGTTTTTCATTCTGCATTTTTTCAGGCTTCAGTTTACATGTCTCAAAAGGTAGTTTGCACTCTGTAATCATAGAGGATTTATAGCCATATATATATATATATATAGGCATTTCGTAATGGCAGCCGAAGATACTGTGGAATGTAAAGTCTGCAAATTAAAAATTGAAAAAAACAATGGCATGAACATAGAAGGCATGTGTCTCCTACAACTACATCATGCCCATCTAACAAACTAAAGCAATCGTCAGTCTAATATATTTTCAGATTAGGCTCGCTCGTTACCGTACAACTTTTAGAACGAATAAATCATACATTACACAAAAACTGCAGAAAGAAAAATAGAATAAGGGAAAGAACCTTGAACCACTGACACACAGAACTCCAACATAGAACCTCTGGTGAAGTTGCAACATTTGCATCTCTTCAAGCGGCAGTCCCCCATGCTGAGTCTCTGCTACTATATGTGATACGCTAGAAACAACACCAACAATCAATTATTCAGTTTATTAAATCTACATGCTATTTGAGCCATTGTAATCTTATAGAAAATTAGGGGCATCCTTAAGCAAACAAACAAATTAAGAGAAGACCAAAACAAAGGAGAAACACGGTTAATAAGGGCCTGAAGTGCTATTTTTGTCATACGGTAATTACATAAGAATATGTGACTAAAACATTTCTAAACAAAGGACCGACAGACATGGCATTTTTAGTACCATGGAGGCTTAAATTGTGTGTGACCTATGTGGTTGGGAATTTTGTCAAATTCCAATGAAAGGGCTTCGGAGACTACCTTGGAAGTTCTTCTACAGCATAAATCTCTTTGCATCATTCAATTCTTACTTTGCAAACAGCAACAACCATTATATGAGGGCTATAGTATGTTTGATTGACACATCATGTGCACCAATGTGTGTAAACCTCAGTTCAACACCTGCCATTGCATTCAGTTATTCACTTTCTCTTCTTATACGCCCCAAACTGGTTAAAAACGGGGAAATCATAGTATATCAGGAAATATAAAATGCATAGCAACAACAAGCAGGATCACATTTAGGCTGCAGTACAGCCTAAAACCTGCTGACCAAATGTAAGCACAGTAAAATAGTTATAAACAGATCCATGACATATATATTCTTACCGAATTGGTAGCCTATCTCCAAGTATTTCATTCTTCATTCTAGAAATTTGTCAAGAGCACTGCTGGACAAACTGAACTTGCACTGGAGGCAAGACAAAGATCAGAAGATTATATGTTGCTTCCCTGGGTGAATTCCCAGATTCAATTCGCTCGCCGCCTGCCCCTCCGCGTCCTCCACATGAGATTAGCAGCTGCTGCATCAAAGTAGTAGCATCAGCAACATCAATCAATCAACAAACAACAGGAAAGCAGCAGTATAATATGAAACTAACAGGAGCACACCAGCAGCGCACAACATACAAAGCAATCGTCCCTCTCCCATGCCCTCCCCGCACCAGCAGCGCACCAGACCGTCCTCGTCCTCGTCCATCTCCCCCTAGGAGCTCGCACCACGCGCTCCCCGACCAGCGCCTCCGTCGCCAAACGCCGCCCACTCCCGCGAACGTCCGTGCCCTATCTGCTCTTCACCGGAGAAACTAGCAGCACAGCTCCCTGTCGTGCCTCCCCTCGTTTCTCTCCTTCCTCCCGGTTTTCTCTCTCCCTCTCCCTCGTCCTCCCTCCTTTTCTTACAGGAGCACGCTGGAGCAACCATGGTGCCGCCCCGGAGAACCCCGACGCCTTGCAAGGTCTCGTCGCCGCTCGCCTGGATCCGGCCGCCGCCGAAGTTCAGCGCGTCCAACCCGCCAGCCACCACCCTATGCAGACCTCACTTGATCATCTTGAGTTGAGATGCCAGGATGCACATCCGTCCTTGGTTATCGCCACCGTCGTCTAGAGGTCGGGCGCCCCGCCCACGGGCCTTGGTAGCGGGAGGAGAGAGCACATCCCCGTCGGCCTGTTCGCCATACTCCGTCCATCCCCTCCTGATTCCTAGATCTGTCCCGTGCTTGGGGCGTGGTGGCCGGTGCTGGCGGCGGCGGTGACGGACATGCGAGGGAGGAAGGATTCGTGCGGGCCTGTTTCAAGAGGAGGGTAGGATGCGTTGGCATAAAAGACGGCGGGGAAGGAGGAGTTATGTTTGGACTTTGAGACGGGCGTCGGACGGTAGATTAGTACCGCCTCATTTATATTACTATTTTGTCCATACAAATTATAAAAGCGTATTATGACATGAGAAGAAAGTGTATTGTGACGGTGAACCCACGGAATCAATCCATGCTTTATTATTAAAAAATAATTAGGGATAGACTAGCAAAAGGGCTCGTGCGTTGCACCGGGTGTACAAAAAATAAATATATGCTTAGAAGTTGAAAAAAATTACCACTAAAACAACATTGCAATCAGTCAAACAACATATTATAACAAAAATTTCAAACGATTTTGGTTTAAAATAATTTTCAAACTATTAATGTTTTTTCAGTTTGTAAATCCCGTACCATTCTCAGAAAACAAACTAATAAGTAAACATGGATATGCTCTTACTTGATTTTCCACATGGCAATTTGAAACCATTTTTGTTATCAAAATTGAAGTAAAGTATCAAAAGTATTGGGATAAGATTTCCAATCAAAATTGATGAATGATTTCAGTTTAAATAGTTAACAAACAATGCAATTATTTCTCATTGATGCATGCCTAAGGCTCAAATCCAAGAATAGCCATGCATCCATAGTGAAGAATAACCATTCAAACCATCAGCAAATTCATTCAAAAAGATTGGCTGCTTGTACTTCATTTAGAATTTGCAACAAAGAGTCAAGTCATGGGCGTAGGTAAGTTTCATAGCTTCAGAGATATTTCACTTAGCTAGAAAAATAGTAGGAAACTAAAAAATTGAAGTTAAATCAATGGTCATGGCCCGTTCTTGTGTCCAATTTTGAAAAATTCTATATGAATATGGATAAAGGAAGGTAATATTAAAAAAATCTAGTGCACTAAATATGGTTACTCATCCCGCAAAAATGGCTACTTTCCTCTCTAATGATTGTTCTTGTGATTGTGTAAACATAATGTAATTGTCGTCGTGTCTACCAGAGTTTCACTAAAAAGGAAAAACATGAACAATGAGCTAAAATCCGGAACCAAAGAAGAAAATTGTGGAAGTTACAATATTTTGTTCAAAATTGTACAATTAAAATATGCCCGTTGCAAAGGGGTGAAAAACTATTATCCCCGCATGGATTCATCCTCCTACTAAATGAACACGGTTTCAAGACTCACAGTAGAGATAAAGAAAACTTTGAAATCTTTCCCTAATAATAAAGCACGGATTGACTCCGTGGGTTCACCGTCACAATACGCTTTCGCCCAGTCGTAATATGCTTTTATAATTTGTATAGACAAAATTGTAATATAACCGAGGTGGTACTAATAGTAGGTTCATCCGACCTGGTTTGTTTTTCGTTTGGTTTGTATGTTGAGAGCTTCGTAAGTCCAATGGGCCAGATTTTTTATGGGCCGATAAAAAAAATCAATCTCCCCACCTTCCCTCACCTCCCGGAGGCAGAGAGAGAAAATTGATTAGACTTATTATGTTATAATTTTAGATTCTAATTAGTCCCACACTGCCTCTTTACATGAGATCCTAGCAACATATATACTTTTGAAGTTACCAAAATCAACAAGCCAAGAAAAGAGGATAAGATATGACTCAGCCTAGACTCAGATAGAGATCTGAAGAAAGATGCCATGCATCACAAATCGATAGCCCCAGAGGGAAGGTCACGGCCAATCAAAAAGAAAGAGGCGAAAGAGGCGCATGAAATCAAAAAAAGCAGAACATGAGCAGGGCCGCGGTGTGATTCCCCGGCGCGCGTGGATTTGGAGCCCTCCATTGCCGCTAGCGGTGGTGGGGCTGGGGTGCGGGTATCCTGGCGGCGCAGCGCACGGGGGAGCGAGTTATCTCCCGGCGGCGGTGGGTGCAGGGCAGGCGGCGGCGCGTTCATGGGGAAGGTCGTGGAGATTGGGATAGAGGGGGGAGGTCGGGATGGATAACTTCGCTACCAACCAACAAGATCGAGCGAGGCCGGTCATTTCCTTTTTTATATAGATCAAGGGCGGCTGACTACTAACAAAAACGACCTGTTAGCTAGCTAGTGTGCACGAATGTTGAATGTTCATGTTATATAGCTCAAGGGCGGCTGACTACTAACAAAAACCGACCTGTGTTTTTGAATGTTCCTGTTTTTAAAGGTGTAGTTTAGATCCTTCACCGACTGGTAAATATCTCCCAGTCTGTAACATCAACGTGTTAGAAAATCTACAGCCGGAGTTAGCAAATCGAGCCCTCTAAACGTTCGCGGACACGCCCAATCAGTGAATTGTGGAGATGAAGAGAGAGAAAAAATGAATAAAAAAAGAAATGGTGGTCCAAAATGGGCGGCATGCTACATGGCGGACTGACCGGGTGCGTCTACAAGCCCTCATATCCTTTCTACATATGTCCTCAATATGAGAGTTTGCGGACATCCCCGGACATATAGGGATGATACGAGGGGTTCGATTGGTCATTTTTCCCTTCTCTCCTTTTCGATTACTGACCGGGCGTGTCTGTAAATGTTTGAGGAGGATATGGAATGTCTGGCTGTAGATGCTCTTAGTGTTTCACCTATGTTTATTCTCGGCAATGCTCTGAACTTTGCACACGTTGGATTTGATGCTATATATTTTTGTTTTAGGGATGAATTTGACTTTGTTTGTGCCTGTCGCAAACTCATACTGGTTGCTAGGGTGATGTGGTATATTTTTCACTAGGCATTGACGATCTAATGTACAACACCATAACATTTTTCTGATTCCTAAATTATATCCATGAAAAATAAGACACTAGCAGCAAACATTTTTATGAATAATTTTAATGTGGTATGCGCCATAATTAGCACACACGAGAGAAGCATGCATGCCTGAACGACGGATGAAGTATACCATATTTTTATTATGTGATGTCAGTAACTGAAAAGAAGAATTGCGTGTATGATATTTTTATTATTGTAGGGTTTCATAGTAATTTTAAAAAATTTCCTACGCACACGCAAGATCATGGTGATGCATAGCAACGAGAGGGGGAGAGTGTGATCTACGTACCCTTGTAGATCGACAACGGAAGCGTTAACTTGGTTGATGTAGTCGTACGTCTTCACGGCCCGACCGATCAAGCACCGAAACTACGGCACCTCCGAGTTCTAGCACACGTTCAGCTCGATGACGATCCCCGGACTCCGATCCAGCAAAGTGTCGGGGAAGAGTTCCGTCAGCACGACGGCGTGGTGACGATCTTGATGTACTACTGTCGCAGGGCTTTGCCTAAGCACCGCTACAATATTATCGAGGACTATGGTGGAAGGGGGCACCGCACACGGCTAAGAATATGATCACGTGGATCAACTTGTGTCTCTAGGGGGTGCCCCTGCCTCAGTATATAAAGGTTCAAGGGAGGGGGGCCGGCCGGCCAGGAGAGGCGCGCCAGGAGGAGTCCTACTCCCTCTGGGAGTAGGACTCCCCCCTTTCCTAGTTGGAATAGGATTCGTGGAGGGGGGGAAAGAGGAGAGAGAGGAGGAAGGGGGGCCGGCCCCCTCTCCTTGTCCAATTCGGACCAAGGGGGGAGGGGCGCGCGGCCCATCTCTGGCCACCTCTCCTATCTTCCACTAAGGCCCACTAAGGCCCATATACCTCCCGGGGGATTCCGGTAACCTCCCGGTACTCCGCTAAAATCCCGATTTCACCCGGAACACTTCCGATATCCAAACATAGGCTTCCAATATATCAATCTTTATGTCTCGACCATTTCGAGACTCCTCGTCATGTCCGTGATCACATCCGGAACTCCGAACAACCTTCGGTACATCAAAATGCATAAACTCATAATATAACTGTCATCGTAACCTTAAGCATGCGGACTCTACGGGTTCGAGAACAATGTAGACATGACCGAGACACGTCTCCGGTCAATAACCAATAGCGGAACCTGGATGCTCATATTGGCTCCTACATATTCTACGAAGATCTTTTATCGGTCAGACCGCATAACAACATACGTTGTTCCCTTTGTCATCGGTATGTTACTTGCCCGAGATTCGATCGTTGGTATCCCATACCTAGTTCAATCTCGTTACCGGCAAGTCTCTTTACTCGTTCTGTAATACATCATCCCGCAACTAACTCATTAGTTGCAATGCTTGCAAGGCTTAAGTGATGTGCATTACCGAAAGGGTCCAGAGATACCTCTCCGACAATCGGAGTGACAAATCCTAATCTCGAAATACGCCAACCCAACATGTACCTTTGGAGACATCTGTAGAGCTCCTTTATAATCACCCAGTTACATTGTGACGTTTGGTAGCACACAAAGTGTTCTTCTGGCAAACGGGAGTTGCATAATCTCATAGTCACAGGAACATGTATAAGTCATGAAGAAAGCAATAGCAACATACTAAACGATCGGGTGCTAAGCTAATGGAATGGGTCATGTCAATCAGATCATTCAACTAATGATGTGATCCCGTTAATCAAATAACAACTCTTTGTCCATGGTTAGGAAACATAACCATCTTTGATTAACAAGCTAGTCAAGTAGAGGCATACTAGTGACACTCTGTTTGTCTATGTATTCACACATGTATTATGTTTCCGGTTAATACAATTCTAGCATGAATAATAAACTTTTATCATGATATAACGAAATAAATAATAACTTTATTATTGCCTCTAGGGCATATTTCCTTCAGTCTCCCACTTGCACTAGAGTCAATAATCTAGATTACACAATAATGATTCTAACACCCATGGAGCCTTGGTGCTGATCATGTTTTGCTCGTGGAAGAGGCTTAGTCAACGGGTCTGCAATATTCAGATCCGTATGTATCTTGCAAATCTCTATGTGTCCCACCTGGACTAGATCCCGGATGGAATTGAAGCGTCTCTTGATGTGCTTGGTTCTCTTGTGAAATCTGGATTCCTTCGCCAAGGCAATTGCACCAGTATTGTCACAAAAAAAATTCATTGGACCCGATGCACTAGGTATGACACCTAGATCGGATATGAACTCCTTCATCCAGACTCCTTCATTCGCTACTTCTGAAGCAGCTATGTATTCCGCTTCACACGTAGATCCCGCCACGACGCTCTGTTTAGAACTGCACCAACTAACAGCTCCACCGTTTAATGTAAACACGTATCTGGTTTGCGATTTAGAATCGTTCGGATCAGTGTCGAAGCTTGCATCAACGTAACCGTTTACGATTAGCTCTTTGTCACCTCCATATACGAGAAACATATCCTTAGTCCTTTTCAGGTACTTCAGGATGTTCTTGACCACTGTCCAGTGATCCACTCCTGGATTACTTTGGTACCTCCCTGCTAGACTTATAGCAAGGCACACATCAGGTCTGGTACACAGCATTGCATACATGATAGAGCCTATGGCTGAAGCATAGGGAACATCTTTCATTTTCTCTCTATCTTCTGCAGTGGTCGGGTATTGAGTCTGACTCAACTTCACACCTTGTAACACAGGCAAGAACCCTTTCTTTGCTTGATCCATTTTGAACTTCTTTAAAATCTTGTCAAGGTATGTGCTTTGTGAAATTCCAATTAAACGTCTTGATCTATCTCTATAGATCTTTATGCCTAATATGTAAGCAGCTTCACCGAGGTCTTTCATTGAAAAACTCTTATTCAAGTATCCCTTTATGCTATCCAGAAATTTTGTATCATTTCCAATCAGTAATATGTCATCCACATATAATAACAGAAATGCTATAGAGCTCCCACTCACTTTCTTGTAAATACAGGCTTCTCCAAAAGTCTGTATAAAACCAAATGCTTTGATCACACTATCAAAGCGTTTATTCCAACTCCGAGAGGCTTGCACCAGTCCATAAATGGATCGCTGGAGCTTGCACACTTTGTTAGCTCCCTTTGGATCGACAAAACCTTCCGGTTGCATCATATACAACTCTTCTTCCAGAAATCCATTCAGGAATGCAGTTTTGACATCCATCTGCCAAATTTCATAATCATAAAATGCGGCAATTGCTAACATGATTCGGACAGACTTAAGCATCGCTACGAGTGAGAAGTTCTCATCGTAGTCAATCCCTTGAACTTGCCGAAACCCTTTTGCGACAAGTCGAGCTTTGTAGACGGTAATATTACCGTCGGCGTCAGTCTTCTTCTTGAAGATCCATTTATTCTCAATTGCTTGCCGATCATTGGGCAAGTCAACCAAAGTCCATACTTTGTTCTCATACATGGATCCCATCTCAGATTTCATGGCTTCAAGCCATTTTGCGGAATCTAGGCTCACCATCGCTTCTTCATAGTTCGTAGGTTCATCATGATCTAGTAGCATGACTTCTAGAACAGGATTACCATACCACTCTGGTGCGGATCTCACTCTGGTTGATCTACGAGGTTCAGTAGTATCTTGTTCTGAAGTTTCATGATCATTATCATTAGCTTCCTCACTAATTGGTGTAGGTGTCACAGAAACAGTTTTCTGTGATGCACTACTTTCCAATAAGGGAGCAGGTACAGTTACCTCGTCAAGTTCTACTTTCCTCCCACTCACTTCTTTCGAGAGAAACTCCTTCTTCAGAAAGTTTCCGAACTTAGCAACAAAAGTCTTGCCTTCGGATCTGTGATAGAAGGTGTATCCAATAGTCTCCTTTGGATATCCTATGAAGACACATTTCTCCAATTTGGGTTCGAGCTTATCAGGTTGAAGCTTTTTCACATAAGCATCGCAGCCCCAAACTTTCAGAAACGACAACTTTGGTTTCTTGCCAAACCATAGTTCATAAGGCGTCGTCTCAACGGATTTTGATGGTGCCCTATTTAACGTGAATGCGGCCGTCTCCAAAGCATAACCCCAAAACGATAGCGGTAAATCAGTAAGAGACATCATAGATCGCACCATATCTAGTAAAGTACGATTACGACGTTCGGACACACCATTACGCTGTGGTGTTCCGGGTGGCGTGACTTGCGAAACTATTCCGCATTGTTTCAAATGTACACCAAACTCGTAACTCAAATATTCTCCTCCACGATCAGATCGTAGAAACTTTATTTTCTTGTTACGATGATTTTCAACTTCACTCTGAAATTCTTTGAACTTTTCAAACGTTTCAGACTTATGTTTCATTAAGTAGATATACCCATATCTGCTTAAGTCATCTGTGAAGGTGACAAAATAACGATATCTGCCACGAGCCTCAATATTCATCGGACCATATACATCTGTATGTATGATTTCCAACAAATATGTTGCTCTCTCCATAGTACCGGAGAACGGCGTTTTAGTCATCTTGCCCATGAGGCACGGTTCGCAAGTACCAAGTGATTCATAATCAAGTGGTTCCAAAAGTCCATCAGTATGGAGTTTCTTCATGTGCTTTACACCGATATGACCTAAACGGCAGTGCCACAAATAGGTTGCACTATCATTATCAACTCTGCATCTTTTGGCTTCAACATTATGAATATGTGTGTTACTACTATCGAGATTCAATAAGAATAGACCACTCTTCAGGGGTGCATGACCATAAAAGATATTACTCATATAAATAGAACAACCATTATTCTCTGATTTAAATGAATAACCGTCTCGCATCAAACAAGATCCAGATATAATGTTCATGCTTAACGCTGGCACCAAATAATAATTATTTAGGTCTAATATTAATCCCGAAGGTAGATATAGAGGTAGTGTGCCGACTGCGATCACATCGACTTTGGAACCGTTTCCCACACGCATCGTCACCTCATCCTTAGCCAATCTTCGCTTAATCCGTAGTCCCTGTTTCGAGTTGTAAATATTAGCAATAGAACCAGTATCAAATACCCAGGTGCTACTGCAAGCATTAGTAAGGTACACATCAATAACATGTATATCACATATACCTTTGTTCACCTTGCCATCCTTCTTATCCGCCAAATACTTGGGGCAGTTCCGCTTCCAGTGACCAGTCTGCTTGCAGTAGAAGCACTCAGTTTCAGGCTTAGGTCCAGACTTGGATTTCTTCTCTTGAGTAGCAACTTGCTTGCTGTTCTTCTTGAAGTTTCCTTTCTTCTTCCCTTTGCCCTTTTTCTTGAAACTAGTGGTCTTGTTGACCATCAACACTTGATGCTCCTTTTTGATTTCTACCTCCGCAGCTTTCAGCATTGCGAAGAGCTCGGGAATAGTCTTATTCATCCCTTGCATATTATAGTTCATCACGAAGCTCTTGTAACTTGGTGGCAGTGATTGGAGAATTCTGTCAATGACGCAATCATCTGTAAGATTAACTCCCATTTGAATCAAGTGATTATTATACCCAGACATTTTGAGTATATGCTCACTGACAGAACTGTTCTCCTCCATCTTGCAGCTATAGAACTTATTGGAGACTTCATATCTCTCAATCCGGGCATTTGCTTGAAATATTAACTTCAACTCCTGGAACATCTCATATGCTCCATGACGTTCAAAACGTCGTTGAAGTCCCGGTTCTAAGCCGTAAAGCATGGCACACTGAACTATCGAGTAGTCATCAGCTTTGCTCTGCCAGACGTTCACAACATCTGGTGTTGCTCCAGCAGCAGGCCTGGCACCCAGCGGTGCTTCCAGGACGTAATTCTTCTGTGCAGCAATGAGGATAATCCTCAAGTTACGGACCCAGTCCGTGTAATTGCTACCATCATCTTTCAACTTTGCTTTCTCAAGGAACGCATTAAAATTCAACGGAACAACAGCACGGGCCATTTATCTACAATCATACATAAACAAGCAAGATACTATCAGGTACTAAGTTCATGATAAATTTAGGTTCAATTAATCATATTACTTAAAGAACTCCCACTTAGATAGACATCCCTCTAATCCTCTAAGTGATTACGTGATCCAAATCAACTAAACCATGTCCGATCATCACGTGAGATGGAGTAGTTTCATTGGTGAACATCACTATGTTGATCATATCTACTATATGATTCACGCTCGACCTTTCAGTCTATGTTCCGAGGCCATATCTGTATATGCTTGGCTCGTCAAGTATAACCTGAGTATTTCGCGTGTGCAACTGTTTTGTACCCGTTGTATTTGAACGTAGAGCCTATCATACCCGATCATCACGTGGTGTCTCAGCACGAAGAACTTTCACAACGGTGCATACTCAGGGAGAACACTTCTTGATAATTTAGTGAGAGATCATCTTATAATGCTACCGTCAATCAAAGCAAGATAAGATGCATAAAAGATAAACATCACATGCAATCAATATAAGTGATATGATATGGCCATCATCATCTTGTGCTTATGATCTCCATCTCCGAAGCACCGTCATGATCACCATCGTCACCGGCGCGACACCTTGATCTCCATCGTAGCATCGTTGTCGTCTCGCCAATCTTATGCTTCCACGACTATCGCTGCCGCTTAGTGATAAAGTAAAGCATTACAGCGCGATTGCATTGCATACAATAAAGCGACAACCATATGGCTCCTGCCAGTTGCCGATAACTCGGTTACAAAACATGATCATCTCATACAATAAAATTTAGCATCATGTCTTGACCATATTACATCACAACATGCCCTGCAAAAACAAGTTAGACGTCCTCTACTTTGTTGTTGCATGTTTTACGTGGCTGCTACGGGCTTAAGCAAGAACCAATCTTACCTACGCATCAAAACCACAACGATAGTTTGTCAAGTTGATGTTGTTTTAACCTTCACAAGGAACGGGCGTAGCCACACTTGGTTCAACTAAAGTTGGAGAAACTGTCACCCGCAAGCCACCTATGTGCAAAGCACGTCGGGAGAACCGGTCTCGCGTAAGCGTACGCGTAATGTCGGTCCGGGCCGCTTCGTCCAACAATACCGCCGAACCAAAGTATGACATGCTGGTAAGCAATATGACTTATATCGCCCACAACTCACTTGTGTTCTACTCGTGCATATAACATCAACAAATAAAACCTAGGTTCGGATGCCACTGTAGGGTTTCGTAGTAATGTCAAAAAATTTCCTACGCACACGCAAGATCACGGTGATGCATAGCAATGAGAGGGGGAGAGTGTGATCTACGTACCCTTGTAGATCGACAACGGAAGCGTTAACTTGGTTGATGTAGTCGTACGTCTTCACGGCCCGACCGATCAAGCACCGAAACTACGGCACCTCCGAGTTCTAGCACACGTTCAGCTCGATGACGATCCTCGGACTCCGATCTAGCAAAGTGTCGGGGAAGAGTTCCGTCAGCACGACGGCGTGATGACGATCTTGATGTACTACTATCGCAGGGCTTCGCCTAAGCACCGCTACAATATTATCGAGGACTATGGTGGAAGGGGGCACCACACACGGCTAAGAATATGATCACGTGGATCAACTTGTGTCTCTAGGGGGTGCCCCTGCCTCCGTATATAAAGGTTCAAGGGAGGGGGGCCGGCCGGCCAGGAGAGGCACGCCAGGAGGAGTCCTACTCCCTTTGGGAGTGGGACTCCCCCCTTTCCTAGTTGGAATAGGATTCGTGGAGGGGGGGGGGGGGGAAGAGGAGAGAGAGGAGGAAGGGGGGCCGGCCCCCTCTCCTTGTCCAATTCGGACCAAGGGGGGGAGGGGTGCGCGGCCCATCTCTGGCCACCTCTCCTCTCTTCCACTAAGGCCCACTAAGGCCCATATACCTCCCGGGGGGTTCCGGTAACCTCCCGGTACTCCGGTAAAATCCCGATTTCACCCAGAACACTTCCGATATCCAAACATAGGCTTCCAATATATCAATCTTTATGTCTCGACCATTTCGAGACTCCTCGTCATGTCCATGATCACATCCGGGACTCCGAACAATATTCGGTACATCAAAATGCATAAACTCATAATATAACTGTCATCGTAACCTTAAGCGTGCGGACCCTACGGGTTCGAGAACAATGTAGACATGACCGAGACACGTCTTCGGTCAATAACCAATAGCGGAACCTGGATGCTCATATTGGCTCCTACATATTCTACGAAGATCTTTTATTGGTCAGACCGCATAACAACATACGTTGTTCCCTTTGTCATCAGTATGTTATTTGCCCGAGATTCGATCGTCGGTATCCCATACCTAGTTCAATCTCGTTACCGGCAAGTCTCTTTACTCGTTCTGTAATACATCATCCCGCAACTAACTCATTAGTTGCAATGCTTGCAAGGCTTAAGTGATGTGCATTACCGAGAGGGCCCAGAGATACCTCTCCGACAATCGGAGTGACAAATCCTAATCTCGAAATACGCCATCCCAACATGTACCTTTGGAGACACCTGTAGAGCTCCTTTATAATCACCCAGTTACATTGTGACGTTTGGTAACACACAAAGTGTTCCTCTGGCAAACGGGAGTTGCATAATCTCATAGTCATAGGAACATGTATAAGTCATGAAGAAAGCAATAGCAACATACTAAACGATCGGGTGCTAAGCTAATGGAATGGGTCATGTCAATCAGATCATTCAACTAATGATGTGATCCCGTTAATCAAATAACAACTCTTTGTCCATGGTTAGGAAACATAACCATCTTTGATTAACAAGCTAGTCAAGTAGAGGCATACTAGTGACACTCTGTTTGTCTATGTATTCACACATGTATTATGTTTCCGGTTAATACAATTCTAGCATGAATAATAAACTTTTATCATGATATAAGGAAATAAATAATAACTTTATTATTGCCTCTAGGGCATATTTCCTTCATTTATCACTATGGTAATTTAAGAATAAGATTGTCCATCTGATTAGTTGACTAGGATTCACGTCCCAAGTTTCGAACTAGCGCCCTAAAGAATCATATTGTTAATTGATCCATCATTTTTTCATCATCAAACTTATTCTCTACGTGTCCAGCTTGATTAATGATAATTAGCGTTTGGCTTTGCAGCGAAGAATGTTAATTTTTTTTCTCCCATGGGCTGGTGACATGGTGGGTTCATTGTCATTAAATTGGGAAGGCTGGAACAAGAACTCCGCGTTGCATGCGAAGACTCGGCACGGATTTAAAATAATTAAAAGAAGAAATAATCCGCTATTATGAACAGTTGGGAACTCAGATTTGAAACTAAAAGAGCAAATAAATTCGGCAGAAAGAAAGGAATTAGAAGAAGAAATAAATTTCGTGTTCTATCTAATGGGAGAGATGCCCATTAATAAATGGGCAAGGCTAATGTTGTACTCCACCTCTTGATAATGTTGTTTTCAACTTCCCGTGGTATATATAAATCAGTTTTCAATCTCCATGTTTATAATTTTATATGAATTATGAATTATTTAGTGCAGTGTGGAAGTCAGGTTTTTTGCCTGAAGTGTGAATGTAAAGTTAACAACTGATTGATTTCCATCCAATGGGACTGAACTTCATGAATATTAATTTTTGCTCTCTTTTATACTTGATGATTACAACAATAATTTTACTCTTGTTGGTTCATTTTTTGTACTATGATTCGATGGCCATGGTCGAAGAACATGACGACATAGTTTACTACCTGAAAAATGCCCAAGCTCATTGGCGACAATGAAGTGTGTGTAGCTTATGTTCAGTAAGGAGCCTCATACCTTAAAATAATTTTCATTAAGAATTATTATTGTGTGCGATAAATAAGGAAATGCACCACATGATATGTAAAGACATGATTTATGTTGAACCACATGAAGTGAATGTGACGGTTGTTGCAACGCATGAGGAGTTAGAAGTCGGTGCAGAAAAGGGCTTGAGTTTGTTTCTCCCGTTGCAAGGATGGGCATTTGTGCTAGCTTAAGGACCTTGGCGATTCAAAAGTTGTAGGACATGATACATATTATCAGCATTAGTAGCGAACTGTGAGGGTTAGTCCCCTGCCGAGTATTGCATATTTAGTAGTACATGCAAGTCTGCTAGGGGCCTCGAGTTATGCTTTTCTGTGATGATTAGCCCCCTGCCGAGTATTCCATATTACGAGGGAAATACTAGCAAAAAGGCCAAAAATGTCTATTTTCCTCCCGTTGCAACGCACGGGCCTTTTTGCTAGTTATATACTAAAATAAGATGAAGACTTTTAAAATGCAATTGAAACTAAAAGGGCTACGATGTCAACATGGCCTAATTTAATAAAAGCATCCACGGTAGTTTTGGTCCTATAAAGGCAGCCTCCATACACTTCAAGCATCAGAGTCGTTGTCTCTGAGCTTGATGTCCCTCTAGCCTTAAAGTACGTCTCCAACAAATGAATAAAATAAAATCAGTTGGTCTCACATACTGTATCTGAAAGCGTTGTAGCTGGTGTGTTTATTAAGGTATCGATTAGAAGCAAGCTGATCCAAGACGGTCGAACAACACAAAATGATGAGTCAAAAAAGTGAAATCACTGTTTTGAACAAAATGATAAGAACAAACCAATATTTAAGAAATTATTCCAATGCAATTCAGGGTTCGTCTCTGGTAAACCTTTTTTCTGGACACCGCTTCAGGTGAGCTACCAACGTGTGAGACTTGATGAGGCTAATTTGATGCGTGCTCCATGATTGATTATTGGAATGACGACCAGATTATTGGAATGCGTGCTCCATGATCTCTACTAAAAAGGAAAAACATGAACAATGAGCTAAAATCCGGAACCGAAGAAGAAAATTGTGGAAGTTACAATATTTTGTTCAAAATTGTACAATTAAAATATGCCCGTTGCAAACTGGTGAAAAACTATTATCCCCGCATGGATTCATCCTCCTACTAAATGAACACGTTTTCAAGACTCACAGTAGAGATAAATAAAACTTTGAAATTATATACTAAAATGAGATGAGGACTTTTAAAATGCAATTGAAACTAAAAGGGCTACGATGTCAACATGGCCTAATTTAATAAAAGCATCCACGGTAGTTTTGGTCCTATAAAGGCAGCCTCCATACACTTCAAGCATCAGAGTCGTTGTCTCCGAGCTTGATGTCCCTCTAGCCTTAAAGTACGTCTCCAACAAATGAATAAAATAAAATCAGTTGGTCTCACATACTGTATCTGAAAGCGTTGTAGCTGGTGTGTTTATTAAGGTATCGATTAGAAGCAAGCCGATCCAAGACAGTCGAACAACACAAAATGATGAGTCAAAAAAGTGAAATCACTGTTTTGAACAAAATGATAAGAACAAACCAATATTTAGAAATTATTCCAATGCAATTCAGGGTTCGTCTCTGGTAAACCTTTTTTCTGGACACCGTTTCAGGTGAGCTACCAACGTGTGAGACTTAATGAGGCTAATTTGATGCGTGCTCCATGATTGATTATTGGAATGACGACCAGGTTTTTTCTGTTTCAGATCAGCCATGACATACATGTATGTGATGTTCGGATCGGCCATAGGCCATGCGTGCGTCGAGGTTTAATTAGGAGCAAAAATCCCACAGCAGCAGTATGTTAGCTCTGCTCAGCTAGCGAGAGGCTGCAAAAATCCATCCGACGCCACTTTGCTCTGCTTCATGTAGCCGGTTAGCACTGCCGTCCGTCGAGCCGTCCCTGCTGCTCAACTTCTCTCTCCCCCGCACGCCTCCCTCTCCATCTTGCTCCGTCCGTCCGTCGAGCCGACCCCGCTGATCAAACTTGTCTCCCCCCCTCAGGGCTCCGTTGACCTTTGCCCCCTGCTCGCTCGCTGCCGCGGCACACATCCGGCCTCCCCCCGTTGACCTTTGCCCCCTGGACACACCAATCCCTCTTTTTGCCATCTACTTGTTTGATTTCCAAGCTTGCTTGTTGATTTGCTAAGCAACATGTATATAAACTGGACTGATTCGACCTAATGAAGCGAGGTGGGACTATTCTATGGATGCACGATAGTGGAAGGGCTGATCAAACTTTCGCAACCAGGATAACCAACGAATCGTTGATCGATACTAGCTGTGTGATGGCGACCAGGGCGGTGAGTGTCGGTGTTGAGCGTGAGGCCGTGGGCCGGGCCGCCGGGGACGGTCAGCTCGTCCACGTACCCGGTGTTCAGGGACGCATCCGTCACCGGAGCTTCGGCGGCTGCGAGCGGTAGATGAGGTACACGGTGAGCACAGTCACACCGATGACGACCATCGCCAGCCAGAACAAGATGCAGCAGAGAGTGAAACAGAAGGCCGACAGCTGCCTGGCTTTGCCTCCAGCGAGAGGAAGCACCGGGAGCCTTTCCGGAGTCCTCCTCCCCGGCGTCTAGCGAGATGTCCTGGGCTCCTGGCGGCGTTTGCAACGGTGACTCCTGGTGGTCATGGTGCTGGTGCTGCTTCCCGCCAACCTGACCTTCGCCAGCAACTCACCCCAGACAGCAACAGCGCCAGCGGGCCCGACAACTTCCTTGTCAACCAGACCGGCAACGTCTTCCTCTCCTCCCTGTTCGTCTTGTGGGCCTCTGAACCCGCCGGCGGCAGGTACGTCGCCTCCTTCTCCACTGTGTTCCGGATCAACCTCTACCGCACCAACGCGACAAGCAAGGGCGAAGGCCTCGCGTTCGTCGTCGCGTCCAGCAACGGCGGCGGCGGCGGCCTGCCCCCCGGCAGCCACGACGGGTACCTGGGCCTCACCAACGGGTCCATGGACAGCAACCCCGCCAACGGGTTCGCGGCTGTGGAGCTGGACACAGTGAAGCAGCCCTACGACCTCGATGACAACCACGTCAGCCTCGACGTGAACGGCGTCCGCTCCACCCACGCTGCCTCGCTCACGCCCTTCGACATCCAGCTCGCTCCCATTGACACCACGGTCAACGACGGCTTCTACATGGTCTGGGTCAACTACGACGGTGCATCACGGCGCGCGCGGGCGTACGTCGCCAAGAACGGGACCAGGCACGGCGTGGCCTTGCTCGACGCGCCACTGGACCTCTCGGCAGTGCTCCTCGGCAAGCGGGCCTACTTCGACTTCTCAGCGTCCACCAGCGTCAAGTACTAGTTCAACTGCGTGCCCACGTGGAACATGACGGTGGAGAGGCTCCCCGGTTGATATGGGCTGTTTCTTCGCTTGGCCTTTTCTGGATGGGTTGTTTCGTTCGTTTTCTTGATGCCAAACGATGCGAGCGAAATCTATCAATGCTTTAGTACCACCTTGCGTATATGTTTTAAATTTAAACTGAAAGCGTAAATTTATATGAAGAAAGCGTATTGTGACGGTGAACCCACGGAGTCAATCCGTGCTTTATTATTAGGGAGAGACTAGCACATACACCCGTGCGTTGCAACGGGGTAATAAAGATTGACATTATTCTACTGACAAACTCAATCACAATACCTATATGAATTTCATAGAAATTTTGTTAAAAAAATTCCAACTAAGTCAACCATATAATACCCATTTGTGAAAAATTTCCAGCTAGGTTGACCATGTTTATAATATACACATCCTGATCTTTTATCAAAACCACAGAGGTAAGTAAATTCCTATAACTGTAGATAAAACTGCAATATATCCACCTAGATAAAATTGTATTACATCAATTTGTGCACACTCATTGCTCCAAAAAGATTGAGATGTAGTTACCTAACAGAAGTTGACTTCCAACATGAATTCAGTCAATTGCTTGGTATCACCTATACATACAAAAAGAGAAAAGGTCATCGGTCATTTTCCTACATCTTTATATGTCATCTTTGTAGCACAGATGCCCGTGCGCTGCAATGGGAGTAACTTTTGGTGTGGATTCAAATTTAGCGAGAATTGTTCGATTTTGTTCATTTCACCAACTTGCTCGACGCGCACCTTCTTCTAGTAAACTTTGACAAATCCCCCCTTCTTCTGCGCAACTGTGACAAATTATATATCTATATCGATAGAGGAAGGTAAAAAAAAATTGAAAAAAATCCAGTTCCCTCCATATCTTAAAAAGTCACAAATATGGTTTCTCACCCCGCCAAAAAAGGTTACTTTCCTCTCTAATGATTGTTCTTGTGATAGTGTAAACATAATGTAATTGTCGTCGTGTCTGCCAGAGTTTCACTAAAAGGAAAAAAAGAAAATTAGCTAAAATTAGGAACCGAGGAAGAAAACTATGGAACTTAGAAACTTTTGTTCAAAATTGTACAATTAGAAATCTTGATTTTATCTAAAAATCAGATTAATAACAGAAAGTTCAAGTATAAAATAAAATAATTTAATGTTGGATTTCCTACTAATTAATTTTATGACATGCATATATATGCCCGCTTTTTAAGTAGGAAGGCAATCAGCGACAATAATTATCCCCGCGGGCATGTTGCTTTTTTTTAGATCTGCATCTCCACTTTTAAGTAGGAAAGCAATCAAGTTGCACTAATTAAATCATTGCCTTCCCGTGGAGTCAACTTCTTCATTTGCCTTTTTTTCTTGGCGTTATTTCTTCCTTTCTTGTCTTTCTAATTGCCGATAATCATTTATTTCTTAGATTCTCGGGGCAGCTATGCTTATTTTTCAATAAATTCATAACCTAACACATTCACGGCTTTAGCCTAGTCGGTTGTGCACGTTGAGATGAAACAGCAGGTCATGGGTTCGCTCCCCATGAAAATCAACTAATAATTTAAAAATAAATCAACTAATTTTTGCGCTGCGCTCCTCTACAATCTCGGCCCATATGCAAGGGCAAAGTTGTTGCTCACAATCTAGGCCCATGTAGGGCAAAGCCCATAACGATAGGAAAACAAATAAGAAATTCATAACCTAACACATGCATGGCATTAGGCCGTCGGTTTTGTACGTTGAGATGAAAACAACAGGTCATGAGTTCGATCCCCATGAAAATCAACTAATTTTTGCGCTGCGCTGTCGTTGCTCACAATCTCGGCCCATGTGGGGCAAAGCCCATGACGGTAGAAAAACGTAATTTATCGAATTTATATCGATGGCAATATTAGTACCACCTCGTGTATATGTCTTAAATTTAAACTGAAAGCGTAAATTTACAGAAAGAAAGCGTATTGTGACGGTGAACCCACGGAGTCAATCCGTGCTTTATTATTAGGGATAGACTAGCACAGATGCCCGTGCATTGCAACGGGAAGAAAAAAAATCTCACTCGCCCATATGTAGCCTCCAAGTCTTAGGCAGGACCGCCAATTGTGTGTAAACAACCCCACCATGGCTACGATGTGAGACACGCCTGCGACGTCCCAACAGTAATGCAAGACACATCTGCCCTTCTCCCGCTAGAGCAATTCCACCCCTCCACCACAGGAACTCTGGATCATCCTCCCTCGTGATCCATGCAGCAGCACCAACAGGACGCACACCTAGCATAGAGAACCCAAGAATTACATAGGGAGGTTAGGGTATAATAACCGAAGATTCCTTGCAGTCCTCGGATGAGAGAGGAGGATTTATGAGCGTTTGAAGAGTTTGGAGAGTTCTGTCCAAATTAGCAAGAAAAAGAAGGGGTTCAAGCCGACTAATAAGCCTTGTATGGAACCAAGGTAGCAATATCTCTCACTTTCCATCTTTAGTAGAAGCACACAAAGCAGATTTAACAGTTGATTTCACATTCCACTTACTTTCTACTGTGTAAGTGAGAATGGCTACTCCAATAAGTAACAAACTATTAAATCCATCTAAAAGTTGTACATCGAGACTGAGTTATGGTGATTGCAAGTTTTATTCAGCTACCTTGAGCAATTATTATCCAAAGACGCATCTTATATTTTAAAAATTGACATGGATAATTACTATTTTCTTGAACCCGGGACATTATTCTCATGTACTTGGAACAATATTCTTGAAAAGAATGCTTGATTTACTAACAATCACATGGCGATGGCTCAGTAGACTTGATAAACAATTGTTATTGTCCAAGTCGAGGAGCTAGCACAGGATGATGTGAGAGCCGCCTGGACAGATAATCATTAATTGTATCTACTGGTCTAGTAGCACCTGGCACCGTCCCAAAGATCTCAGTTTCGGGTATGATGCAATGAAGCCTCTATGGTTACCCTGGTAAACATGTAAACATGATAAATCCAAAAATGCCTAACCATTAATACATTGGTAGCCTGCAAGTATTTCTTAGCTCTAACCCTCCATGTTCAACAGCATGCTCTGGGCAACACCTCAGAAGGTACTAAATTTGTGTAGGACAAACAAAATATAGAGTTAGTAATGCCATTCAACATTATTAATTGGTTTTTAGTTCTAGAGATATAGGATTATCTTAGGAAACCTTTCACTGTTGTTTCACTAACCTGTTGTTCAATATTCCAGAAGCCATAAAGACGTCGTAGTAGCCGTTGGCAGCATTGTAGCCATAACTTGTATTGCCATTTGAATACACCTTCAGACAACAGTATAATTAAATGCATGTTAGCCATAATTTATCCTCGAGTAGATAACAGTTCACCAGAAAAAAAATGTGTAAGATGTAACCTACCGCACGAACACCTTACTTGATAGGTTATACTTGCGTCCAGCGAACACCTTGTTTGATGATTAAGTAGAAATATAATCTCCGGCAGAAATCATCAACATTCCCTAAAAAACTCAATATTTCTACATATAAATAATTATCATATTACAACCTGATCAGAGAACATGAAGCAGACCATAATTGTGAAACACTGAAGATTATGTGGCCTTGTTGATTCCAGCGTGAAGGGCAAGGAGCAGAGGGGCATACCTGGTGGTTGTCGTCGGGCCATCGTGTACGACATGGCCTACCTGCAAGTCGTTGGGAGGGTGTCGTAGATGTTGCTGCAAGTTCCGGCTCCTCTGCTGCAGCTGCGGGAGCTCGGCGCGTCGCATCTATAACCAGCATTCCACTGGGAACAACTTCAAAAGTCCAAGCAAGATTTTTTTCACGCATGCTTTTGGAATTGGTTAACATAGAGGCCTAGGCACATATTTGATAACACAAAAACACGGAGACAACCATTACCACTAATAATGAGTGGAAGGTGATTTAGTTTCTAAGCATAAAACTGAATTAGCTTAACTGATCATGCTTATGCCTCTCATTTAGCAAAAACTCCCTCTGTACCATAATGAGTTGAGCTCCTAGAACGACATCTATTATGATACAGAGGGAGTATAATTCTTGTGTATTTGGTGCCTGAAACTTGTACCAACTAAAACTATTCTCGGAAGACAGTTTTGAACATCAATTTTTAGTCTAATGGATAACAATAAAGATTACAATAATTTAGATGCATATATTTGGTGCACTTAATTCATCTCAGAGAAACTCACAATTCGCTGGAAAAATAATGCCAAGCCCAATAGTACTGAGCCTTACCATTCAATTCCTGTTCTTGATCTCACTCTGCCATCATCTTTGCTCTGGCCGAGCTCGCCGTAGTAGTCCCTCACCAACGATCTCAAACAGTACTGCCCAGGTTACCTCACCAACCAGAGAGACACTTGATCATTGTGTTCACAGATGAGTTGGATGAATGTGAAACTGAACCCAGCTGAAAAATAATGAAAATCTGAACTAAACTGACCCAAAATCAAATCTAAGCCTTTCTATGCATGGCAATGGAGATGAGTTGGATGAATCTGCAACTGAATTCAACTGAAAAACAATGAAAACCTGACCAAAACTGAACCAAAATCAAAATTGGAATAATGAAAATCTGAACTAAACTGAAGAAAAATAAAAATCAGAGCCTTTCTGTGTGTGGTAATGGAGATGCGTTGAATGAATCTGCAACTGAATTCAACTGAAAAAATCATGGAAACCTGAACAAAAGGGAGGATCATATACAGCTACATAATTTTAATCTGAGTGGAGTTGGTCATGCCGCATGTAGACCGTGGCGTTGTGCTGCTGTGTGCAAACCATGGAGTTTCGAGTTGCTGCCTCTATGCCCATAGCTCTACGGGTGCCTGCAGCAGCGCAGCCATCTCCTCATCGGTGATGGCGCCCAGCCGCACGAGCTCCACGTCAAACACCTCAGCCATCCACTCCTCGCGCACCACCGACTATACCAACGACGTACGGCAGGTCGAGCGCGCCGCCGACATCGTCCTGCATGGATGCGTGTGTCGGGGACTTGCAGGTAAGGAGCTCCAGTAGGAGCACTCCCAGGGAGTAGACGTCCGCCTTCAGCGTGGGCTGCCATGTGTCCAGCACCTTCGGGGCGCGGTAGCCGCCGGCGCCTGCGATGGCGAATGTGCGCGCAGATGGGGTGAGTCGGGGAGCGCGTGCATGCTCCCCCGTCTCCGCCGATCTCGGCCGCGCCTGTTGCTGCTGCTGCTGCTGGCGGCGGCAGCGGTTGCTGCTACATAATGGGATTGTCTTCGAGCCCGATGATGGATCGCGATGAAGACGGGGAGGAAGGCCGGCGAGGTCGGGATGGCGCGGATCCGGCTGCAGGAGGTCGATTCCGGCCTGATCCGGGCGAGGCGGCGTTAGTCGTTGGCCATGGTTGCTCCTGTAGAAGAAGTGAGAGGCAGTCCTTGTGTGTGAGAGAGAAACAGAGGGGAAGGAAACGGAGAAGAGGGAGAGCAGGGAGAGAGGTGCGAGGCGTGGAGGTCCGGCGGCGCGGCAGCCGGTGGCGAGGCCGAGCACGAAGGCGGCGGGGCAGCAAGGGGCTCCGGATCGGCGGGGGAAAACAACAACGCAGCCGGGATATATACAGATAGATTAGTTCCACTTTGGATATGGTAAATAAATATAGATGTGTTACAGAAAAAAAACTGAAAGCGTAAATTCATGAGAAGAAAGCGTATTGTGACGGTGAACCCACGGAGTCAATCCGTGCTTTATTATTAGGGATAGACTAGCACAAATGCCCGTGCATTGCAACGGGAGAAAGAAAATCCTCGGACCCTTTTACAAAATGAACCCAATGTGTAGAACACAAGATTGAATCTGGTTGTGCAGATGTGGTAGCGATAAAAGATCTCAAGTGTGGATGTTTGCCCCCTTGTCTTCGCGGACTTGAAGCTTACACATAATTTTGAGTTCACATATATGTTGTTTATCCTTAATTCTCCATGGGTGGAAGTGCTTAAGCGGCAAGCTCTGACAAATTTTACATACTACAAAAAAATTGGGTGCAATAACATCAGAGGGGAAATTCAGTAATTAGTATCTGAAAAATTAGTGACATGCATAAGTGAAGTTTGTTTACTTGATGTTTCGTACGTATATATATAATAGCTGGTTACTTTATTTATAAAATAGGGTAAAAGCTTATTTCGAGAGATACGTATCGTAGCCATATATAGTATTGCGTTTGCCTTGAACACTAAATTCAGTCTTTCAAAAGAAAATCTGTAGCCATAGTGAAGCCTTCTGGCATGCGCATGAACCAAACACTACATTAGCTTCCCTTTGAATTATGAAGGCACCAACTACAAGTTATGTAAGTGTATGAAAACCAATCATCAAAGCTGCAAAAAAAATGCATCAGAAACAGAAACCAATGTAGGAGAAAAGCACTGGCATCATCACGGTCATGCTCATGACCAAAACACACGAAAGATTGGCTCGCTAGAAGCCGTCGACAGTATCACGCACATAGAGCGTGCCGGCTGGCCGTTCCAGCCTATGCATAACACGCAGGCAACATCACCACGACACCTAATCCGCCGGCCCGCCTAAATCACGGCCACCGCACGCGTTGGCTGCCATGCTGCCACGTAACCTGGTTGTTGCTGTCGCAAGCGCTGGCTCCCACCATCGCGCATGCACCCAGCTGCTTGATGCCACCGTCGTGCACTGGCTGTCGCCCGCCAGATGCCACCTCCGCTGGGCCGACAGCACTGCTCCTCCCAGTCCCCGGCGAGCAGAGGCGAATCCTGTACGACCCGTTTGTGAGAGAGCTCGTCGTGGGGGTGGCCCACCTGACAGCCTCCTCTTGCGGCCGGGTCGCACGTACGATCCGATCGTACAGGATTATTTTGCGGCGAGCACCCCTACCTTGCCGTCTTCTCCTTCCATCCTCCATCAGGAGCCTGACCGCAAGGCTTGTCGCCTCGTCAGCCACGTCTTCGCGCGCCTGTGCGCTGAAGCTCAGGAAAAAAACTCGTAAGGCGAGCGGTGCGAACTTGGTGGCTATCGGGATCACTCCTAGCCGGCGCATGGAGTCTCCTCTCGACGGCTCTCCGCTGCCCTACCTGCTCTGAGTTCATCGTTTTTGTCAATCTGAAATTGAGTTGAGTTGCTGGCTGCTCTTGGTAGGTGAGAGGGAAGATCCATGGAGGGAGATTACAGAGAAAGGCTGAGTGTTAGACTATGTATAGCTTCTGTACTATTGTACGTATTGTAACACATCCATTATATATAATGAAATAAGCCACCCCTAGAGGGTTGCGCTGGTTCCCCCAAAACTTATTGTCTTACATGGTATCACGCTAGGTTACGATCGCTTCCGCTTTCAAACCCTAATACCCGCACCGCCGCCGTAGCCGCAGCCGCCGCCGCCTTCACCGCCGCCATGTCGAGCGCCGCCACCACCGGTTCCACTGCTGCGGGGTTCCTCCCGGCCTCTCTTGCGGCTCTGCTCAACCTCCCGCTCGATGCCGTCGCCGTTCCGGCTCCGATCGGGACCAGGAGCATCGGCTCCGTCTACTCCACGCCGCCGGCGCCCTTGCTTGGGCGCGACCTCGTGGTCCACACCGCGGCGCCGCCGTCCGCTGCGGACTCCGCGGGCGTCGTCGCGCCGCTCCTGCCGCAAGCGGATCACACCGCCCCGCTGGCGGGGTTGGCGGCGTCCGCCCCGGCCGCGGGTCTTGCGACGTCTGACCCGGCCGCGAGCTTTGCGGCGTCCGCCCTGGCTGCGGTCCCGCCTCCTCCCGCATCGGCTTCGGTGCCTCCGGCTGCCTCCATGGTGTTTGCACCCCAGGCAGCCCCCTCGATGGGATCGTCTTCGCCGCCGCCGTTTCACTTCGGTCATCTCATCACCATCAAGCTCTCCGCCGACAACTACATCTTCTGGCGTGCGCAGGTTCTCCCGCTCTTGGGGAGTCACTACCTGCTAGGCTACGTCGACGGATCGCTTCCCTGCCCACCCGCACTGGTAGACAGCGTGCACGGTCCGGTCTACAATCCGGCCCATCGCGTCTGGACGGGGCAGGACCAGGCGAACCTCTCCTCCATCTAGGGGTCGCTCTCGCCGGTAGTTGCCGGACTTGTTGTCTTCGCGAAGACGTCTCATGAGGCCTGGACCATCCTTGAGCGAACCTTTGCAGCGCAGTCCCAGGCTCGTGTCTCTGCACTCCGTCGTCAGCTTGGAGAGTGTCAGAAGCTTGACTCCACTGCCACTGAGTTCTACAACAAGGTCAAGGGCCTCGCCGACACATTGGCCTCCATTGGACAGCCCCTCACCGACTCCGAGTTCAACTCGTTTATTGTCAATGGTCTTGATGAGGAGTATGATGCCTTAGTCGAGATCATCAACGAGCGGGGCAACTCGACACCCATGCTGGCACACGAGGTTTTCTCTCGGCTCCTTCTCACTGAGCAACGGGTCGAGACACGCCGCTCCAGGGGCACTGGCTCCCTCTCGGCCAACGCCGCCACCAAGGGTGGCCGCTCTTCTTCATCACCCCGGTCTCCCTTGGGGCTGCCACCGTCGCCCGCCTCGGCCCCCCACCTACTGCGACCTTACCGGGGGCTGGCGGTCCACGTGTGTGCCAGCTTTGTGGCCGCGATGGGCACTGGGCCTCCAAGTGTCATAAGCGCTTCCAGCGAAGCTTCCTTGGTCTTGGCAATGACGGCAAAGATACACGCAACAATGCCCGTCAGGTCGCCATGGCTGATCGTCCCGCGCCGCAGAAGCAACAGGGACACACTCAGTCCTACTCCATCGATCCACACTGGTACATGGACTCTGGGGCGACAGAGCATCTGACCAGCGAGATGGGGAAGCTTCACACTCGTGAACCCTATCATGGCTCCGACAAGATCCACACCGCCAATGGAGCAGGTATGCACATCTCTCATATTGGTCAAGCATCTCTTCTCACTAGACATGCCAATAGGAGTCTTCAGCTTCGCAATGTTCTTCGAGTTCCATCTGTGACCCGTAATCTTCTTTCAGTTCCTAAACTCACACGTGATAATAATGTGCTTTGTGAATTTCACCCTTTTGATCTTTTTATTAAGGATCGGGGCACGAGGGACATTCTTCTTAGTGGGCGGTTGTGCCAGGGCCTCTACCGTCTGGAGCATCCTGGCGTCGCCCGTGTTTTCAGTGGAGTTCGGGTCTCTCCGTCACAGTGGCATGCTCGTCTTGGTCACCCGGCCACACCTATTGTCCGTCATATTTTGCGTCGTCATGAGCTTCCTAGTTTGTCTAGTAATAAAGATGTAGCAGTGTGTGATGCTTGTCAGCAGGGGAAGAGTCATCAACTTCCTTTTTCGGAGTCCAGTCGTGAGGTGAAACATCCTTTAGAACTTGTGTTTTCAGATGTATGGGGTCCTGCTCAGACTTCTGTCAGTGGTCATAATTACTATATCAGTTTCGTTGATGCTTATAGTCGCTTTACCTGGCTTTACCTTATTAAACGCAAATCTGATGTGTTTGATATTTTTGTTCAGTTTCAAAAACATGTTGAACGTCTTCTCAAGCACAAAATTGTTCATGTCCAGTCGGACTGGGGGGGGGGCGAGTATCGCAACCTCAACTCCTTCTTTCAGTCGCTTGGGATAGCTCATCGTTTAGCATGTCCACATACACATCAGCAGAATGGTTCAGTCGAACGTAAGCTTCGTCATATTGTTGAAGCTGGTCTTACTCTTTTGGCCCATGCATCTGTTCCGTTTCGATTTTGGAGTGATGCTTTCACCACTGCATGCTTTCTCATCAACCGTACTCCCACTCGTGTTTTAAACATGAAGACTCCCATTGAGGTTCTCCTTAATGAACAACCTGATTATACCTTTTTCAAGGTATTTGGGTGTGCTTGCTGGCCGCATCTTCGTCCATATAATAAGCGCAAGCTTGAGTTTCGTTCTAAGAAGTGTGTTTTTCTTGGCTATAGCTCTCTTCATAAAGGTTACAAATGTCTTCATGTTCCCACTAATCGTGTCTATATATCTCGGGACGTCGTGTTTGATGAGCATGTTTTTCCCTTTGCCAAACTTCATGTATCCACTCCATCTCTGCATTCATCCTCTGTTGCTTCTGACCAATTTGATGATGTTGCATACTCTCCTTTGCTGTTACCTAACCATGGTGCAGGAACCGGACGTGGGGCTCGTTTGGAGCTGTTGGAGGATTCACCATCATCATCGCCGCCTCCTGATGGGCACGTCGATCGCCCTATGTTGCATGGCATCGATTCGCGTGCCCATGCATGGTCACCCGAAGAGCCCATCGCGCCGAGCATCTCCACTGCTCGGTCCGCTACGCCAGCGACCGCCGAGTCTCCGGCGGCTCGGCCCTCTTCGCCAGCGGCCACCGAGTCTTCAGCGGCTCGGCCTGTCACGCCGTCTTCGCCCGCGGCTCGGCCCGTCACGCCGTCTTCGCCTGCAGCTCGGGTCCGCGACGCCGTCCTCACGTCGCCTTCATCCGCGGATCGGCCCGCGACACCGGCCGCGCCATGGCCCACTATGCCGGGCTCGCCATCGGCCCGGTCTGTGACGCCGGCGTCGCCAGTTGCTTCGTCTGCTCTGCCGGTTTCGCCGGTGGGCCGGCCTTCTTCGCCGACCGAGCCCGAGGCTACTGTGTCTGGCTCCTCGTCACCGGCTGACTCGTCAACATCACCGTCCTCCAACCCATTGCAGGCTGCTCCGTCGACCTCGGTGGTTCCTGTGTCCCGACCACATACACGCAGTCGCAGTGGCATTTTCAAACCTAAGGAACGTAAGGATGGTACGGTTGCTTGGTTGGCTGCTTGTTTGGCTGCTGCTGTTGCGGATCCATCTTCTGAGCCTCGCTCATATCAGGCTGCCCTGCGCATTCCACATTGGCGAGAGGCTATGGAGCAGGAGTTTCATGCTCTCCTTCGTAACAAGACATGGACTCTCGTTCCTCCACCACCACGGGTAAATGTTATTGACTCAAAATGGGTATTCAAAGTGAAGAAGCATTCGGATGGATCTATTGAGCGTTACAAAGCGCGACTTGTTGCTCGCGGTTTTCGGCAGCGCCATGGTCTTGACTATGAGGACACCTTCAGTCCTGTCGTCAAGCCTACCACTATTCGGCTTCTTCTCTCCATTGCTGTTTCTCGTGGTTGGTCACTTCGTCAACTTGATGTGCAGAATGCTTTTCTACATGGATTTTTGGAGGAAGAGGTTTATATGAAACAGCCGCCTGGTTTCTCTGATCCTGATCGTCCTGACTATATCTGTCGTCTCTCCAAAGCACTATATGGTTTGAAGCAAGCTCCTCGTGCCTGGCATGCCCGCCTTGCCTCTGCCCTTCGTGCTCATGGGTTTGTGCCGTCCACTGCTGACACTTCATTATTTCTTCTACAGAAGCCAGAAGTCACTATGTATCTTTTGGTATATGTCGATGATATTATCCTTGTCAGCTCTTCTCAGTATGCTGCTGATGCTCTTGTCTGCTCTCTTGGTGCTGATTTTGCGGTCAAAGATCTTGGGAAGCTTCACTACTTTCTTGGAGTTGAGGTCACTTCTCGTGCTACTGGTCTTGTCCTTACGCAGAAGAAGTACTCCTTGGAGTTGTTACAAAGAGCGGGCATGCTGAAGTGCAAACCGACCACCACACCCATGTCGTCTACCGACAAGATAACAGCTGTTGATGGTGAGCTTTTGTCTCCTGCGGATGCCACAGAGTACAGGAGCATTGTTGGTGGACTTCAGTACTTGACGATCACGAGACCAGATATCTCTTATGCTGTTAACAGGGTTTGTCAGTATCTTCAGGCTCCCAGAGATACTCATTGGGCTGCTGTTAAACGCATTCTTCGTTATGTTCAGTTCACCCTGACATTTGGTATGCATATTCGGCCGACTTCCTCTCGGGTCCTTTCGGCCTTCTCTGATGCAGATTGGGCTGGTAGCCCAGATGACAGGCGATCCACGGGGGGTTATGCAGTATTCTTTGGCCCTAATTTGATCGCCTGGAGTGCTCGGAAACAGGCTACTGTGTCACGTAGCAGTACTGAAGCTGAGTACAAGGCTGTGGCTAATGCTACTGCAGAGATTATTTGGGTGCAGTCTTTGCTTCAGGAGTTGGGTTTGTCTCAACCACAACCTCCTATTCTTTGGTGTGATAACATCGGTGCTACATACCTTTCTGCAAATCCAGTATTTCATGCCCGAACGAAACACATTGAAGTTGACTATCACTTTGTACGGGAACGTGTATCACAGAAGCAACTCCAGATCAAGTTTATCTCATCTAAGGATCAATTTGCAGACATCTTCACTAAGCCTTTACCTCTGCCACAGTTTGAGGCTTGTAGGCGCAATCTTACCCTTCTCAGTTCTTTAGAAAGTGGCTAAGATTGAGGGAGGGTGTTAGACTATGTATAGCTTCTGTACTATTGTACGTATTGTAACACATCCATTATATATAATGAGATAAGCCACCCCTAGAGGGTTGTGCTGGTTCCCCCAAAACTTATTGTCTTACACTGAGAAAAGAGAAGAATAGAAGCAGGGAAAGCAGAGGAAAGGATGAAATCTTAATCTTGAACTTGGTGTCGGATGCCGTGGGCCTAGTTGGGGCGCAGCTGGTAGAAGATCGAGCCGCCGAGGAGGAATTTGCCGCCGAGTCCTTGCTCGGCGCCGCCGCATCGTCAGGTCGTGGCATCTTCGATGCGGATCCCCGTGCCCTGGCTCCCGACTGCTCGCCCGCCTAAGGCGATGATCTTGGCTCTCCGCCAGCGCTCCTTCGTGGCCTCTCTCGGTTTGACCTCGATTTTATCCTCTTTCTCAATCCGATCTCTCTATTTGAGAAACGAATTTGATCCCGGGTTTGATTCCACGTCGGGGAGGACATACATGATCACCTTTACCTGGACTCCTCGAAGAAATTAAAGAGGGATGGAAGCTTCAAGAGAGTTCGAGCACCATCTCCAGCACCGTCCGCTTCGATGCCGACCATCGTCGGTCCCTGCATCATGCCAGACGACCTCGGCGTTGACCAAGCGCTCAATCTAGAAGCCCACACGCTCGCCCGTGGGTAATTTTCGGAATTTGTACCACCTCATTTATATTATAATTTTGTCTATATAAATTGTAAAAGCGTATTATGCCATGAGAAAAAGCGTATTGTGGCGGTGAACCCACGGAGTCAACCCATGCTTTATTATTATTAGGGAGAGATTATTATATATATATATAGCAAAAAGTCCCGTACGTTGCAACGGTTATAAAATATAAATTTAAGGGTTTATGTGGTATTTGAGAGTTTACCTTCCATAATGCATTATTGAGGTGTACTCCCTCCATTCCTAAATACAAGTCTTTTTAGAGATTTCAATATGAACTACATATAAGCAAAGTGAGTGAATCTAAATCCTAAAGTATGTTTATATACATCCGTACGTAGTTCATATTAAAATCGCTACAAAAGACTTATATTTAGAAAGGGAGCGAGGGAGTAGCTTCCAATTCGCATGCTTCTGCCTTGCCCTATCTTTATTTTTAATGCAAAATTGCTATGCAGCCATGCCACTATCAATATGCACTTTCTTTGTTGATTAGCAATACCAACATATGTCCACTAAAGCATTATCTGTTTGCAATATTCTACTAAAAAATTAACACTTGACATCAGAAACCACTCCAAATATATAGTGAAATTGCAATCATATTTCGGGTCATCAATTTAATTAGATAAATTAAATTATTCTAAATATGCATGTCTATGTGATGACCAAGCAAGATGTCAATCTGAGCACGTCGAAATAGATTCAATATGCTACTATATATATCATGACCAAAAATAGATGGATTATATGGAAAAAAATAGTGTAAAAAGAATGAAGTAGAAAATATCAACTGCTTAAAAATTACCAGACGTGGCAGATGCCAGGGAGCCTCCATAGCAAGCAGCACGGACATGATGGAGCCAGGAGGTAAACCATGGGATGTAAATATTCATCTGCTCCACGGGACTATATTTAGCACACTGTTTTGTGTTTTTCCAGCCCACTTGCACTCATAATTTTCCCATAAAATATAAACTTTCTAGCGGAGCTCTATGTTTTTTTACGAAAAGAAGGTTTACCCCGGCCTCTATATCAGAACGATGCATACGGCCATATTATTGATAATCAAAATGTCCAACAGACTGCGGTAGCTAGTAACAATAATCCTAGACCTACGGGCCAGGCAAGTTACGGAAGCCCTTTGCTAATTCTCTTCGGCCCCCCTATTTTCACCGGGGTGGCCCCGCTTCCTCCCCTTCTTGTCAATCAAACCATGCCATGTCAGCGTGTAATTAGTCTCAGCTTGTAAATGTCCATACGTGTAATTAGTCTCAGCCTGTAAGTGTCCGTAATTAGTCATGGTTTTTCTCCGTTAAATTTCCATATGCCTGTAATTAGTCATGGACTTTCTCCGTTGAATCTGCATGTGCATGTCAAATTCCTGAACATAAAGCCTGTCCACCTGCCATACCGATCACTAAAAATTGAAACTTTAGTATTATGCTTCAAATTTTACCTGCCATACCGATCATTGCTTAGAAACTTTGGACAATGATTAGTCAAGGAGATACTACCCCATCAAACTTGTACTTGGTGCATACTCCATGGCCCATGCACGCACACCGTGTATGTACGCTGCTCAGGGCTCATGTGGCCACGAGAGCGTATTCATGGAGGGAGGCCATGGGGATGAGCAACACGCCAACACCACGTGCACCTCCGTCGCCATGTGAGCTTTACTGCCGAGATGATTTAGAAGGACACTGAAGGCTCCTCTACATCCTTCTCCTCGCCAGCGCCATGCCCAAACGCGCAGTCGCTGCCCTCACTCCCAAGCCTGTACCATGGCTATCTACCATGGCTGCAGCTGTCGCGCCCCTCGCCGTAGCCTGCACCTCGCCGTGGACCCCGGCCTCCTTGAGCCCCCTGGCTCGCACCAATCTGATGAGCCTTCTCTTTCCTCCCTTCTCCCATGTCCATCATGGACGCTGGTCTTTTTTCTACTGCCAGGCCCGAGCTCACCTCGAGTCTTCCGGCCAAAGGCCTCCACTGTGACCAGCCTTTGTCATGACTCATGAGTCTCCTGCCGGCTCTGCCTGCTGCTTCCCGGCACCTTGTTGCTGCTCCGGCCATCACCACGACATCGAATGCCCGCATGCTGTGCCCTCTAACTAAACCTCCAAGTCCACCCCAAGCCCCCTTGCTGCTCCACGGCCACGGGCCCTCGACCTTGCACCATGTACCACCGACCTGAGGCCAGGCCTTTTGCCAAGTCCTATTCGCCAGAATACGCGACAACAGCGGTGTTGGAGACATGACCAGCCAGTGGCCGCAGCTGCAGCATCCGCTAAAGCTTTCGGCAGCTCGGCAAGGGGGGAACCTGGCGAGGGGAGCGGGAGGGGGGTTGGGGAGTACTCGCCGGAGTGAGGAGCGGGGCTGCGCGGTGGACGGAAACTTGGCGGAGATCCGCCCTGAGCCCGAGGCGAGCATGAAGGAGGCGACGACGGCTGCCTCGTCCTGCAGCCCCTGGAGCGCACACGAGGGGGCGATGGGAGGACGATTCGGCGGCATGTTGGCACTTGGGAGAGGGACACGGTTTGGGTCGGGAGTCTTTCGTGGGCTGTCGAGGCTTTAAAATCTATTGATTGATGATCAGCGAATTAGTACGGATCGTGGGGAGAAGGCAGCGAAGGAGCCCGTGATCAAAGCCTTTTCTCAGATTTTAGCCACTAAAAAGTTGGACGGCCCGTCTCGGACGACGGACTAAAATCTAGACTAATTGCGTGCTTGGAGATTGGTACCACCTCGTTTATATTATGATTTTACCAATACAAATCATGAAAGCGTATTATGACATGAGAAGAAAACGTATTGTGACGGTGAAACCACGGAGTCAATCCGTGCTTTATTATTAGGGAGAGACTAGTAAAAGGCCCCGTGCGTTGCAACGGGTGAAAATCGCATCGGCCACACATAATCCAGTCAATGTGAATTCACAAAAAACAATAAGTGTGACCTAAAACATAATGATGATTTGATTTATGACCCACGTGAAATATCTGTAACATGAAGAAGAATTTTCTTTGAAATTCTTTGTAAAAATTCTTAACGTATGGGTGATTTAAAAAAAAAGTCTTAACATATGCGTTGTTGGACTTGTGGGCCATGCGCCATGGCTCTCTCCTCCTCCTTTGAGAACTGGGGCTTTCATCACAATTTTTTTGATTTTACGAATGTCACGCTTTTAGGGCCGCTGTTTGTAAGCATTTTTTAGGTCTGCACTCTTTTTTCATCCATCGACCGAGGATATTCTATTATACCTATAGCCGACCATCTCTTTTCATATACAACTTTTGCATGTCTTCCTCACACATGCACACCTTCTCTCACAAGTCTGAATACTGCAAGGTAGACATGGAAACAAATCAATTATCTCTATAGTTTGCTAGCCCATTGACTTTAACATTCAGAAGTACTTATTCTTCTGAAGTGCGCAGTTGACCAAGTCACCGAGCTAGGGAGAAATAAATGACCGAACTATGGATTGTTGAGTTATTTGGCCATTGCAAACCCAAATGTCGCTGCTTCTTACTCCTTCAGGTTGACGCTAGTTACTATTGCTGTTATACACCTGCGCATGCAACAAAAGACAATACAGAGATATAAGATGACAGAGAGTAGAGAGCTTGTACACCGTGCCCATAGACCGCCCCTGAGCAAGTTTCAGGCAACCGGATGCCTTAGTTGCTCCCCTTTTCTGGTTTGTTTCTGGTTCTGGCGGACGCACGCACGCAGGGCCGGCCCATGGGTCGCAGCTTCAGTTCTTCGTCGGTTCATGCATCGCCATTGTAGATAAGAAGATCTTCTCGCCCTAAGACGGTGCGCCTGACCCGCTTCTCTTGGGAGGTCGCATTCCGTTCCAACGGAGGAGGACTGAGCATGGACGGGGGCTCCTGCCATCCAGGAGGTGCACACGCTCCTTCTGCTAATGTCTCCCTAGCTCCAGACACCGCCAGCACCTCCGTCTGGCGCCACCGTTATACAAAGAGAGGGGAAAAAGGGAACGCCAGGAAAACGCCGGAAGCCGGGCCACCTCATACGCGGGAACGGCAGCACCAAGGAGCACAAGCTAGAGATGTGGAGGAGAAGAGGGGTCGATGCTAGCTCGACTGGGCGGCGGATCAAGGTCCTCCAGTGGGCGCCGTCGTCTTTGCACGGACCAGCGATGCCGCGCCTGGCTTCCGTCGTCCTCGTTCTACTGATAACCACCACCGAGCTCAGTGGCGGCCATTGCCGCTCCTTGCGTCTGGTGTTTGCTGCATAACCGGAGACACGTCGCGATCGATCTATTTGTAGATGCAACAATGCGTGGCGTGGACAGAGACCAAGTTGGAAAAGAAACGTTTTTTTCCTTGTATATAATCCTGGACGGAAACAATCCGTCGTGGCTCGGCCCACCGGGGATGCCATCGTCCCCAGGATGAGGATGCATCTACGCCTCGCTCGTTCGGGACGTATCAAATTTTATTAGTACCACCTCGCTTATATGTTTTAAATTCAAACTAAAAGCGTAAATTTATACTTCCTCCGTTCCATAATGTAGTGCCTATAGATTTTTTGAAAAGTCAAATCTCACAAACTTTGACCAAGTTTGTGAAGAAAAATATTTACATCTAGAGTATGAAACATATATCACTAGATTCATCATAAGATGTAGTTTCACATTATATATTTTTGCTATTGTAGATATAAATATTTTTCTCTACAAACTTGGTCAAAGTTTGCAAAGTTTAACTTTTCAGAAAATCTATAGGCACTACATTACGGAACGGAGGGAGTAAAAAAAACGTATTGTGACTGTGAACCCACGGAGTCAATCCGTACTTTATTATTAGGGATAGACTAGCAAAAAGGCCCGTGCGTTGCAACGGGTAAATATAAAAATTGCGTGCACCTTTGCATGCTAAAACCACTATAGCACCGCTATAGATGATTAATTTTTCACTCTATAAATAGAGTGGAACAAAAGTTGTTGAGGAATTAATCTAGAAGATATGTCATTTTATTTACTGTTCGGCAAATATGATGCAACAAAAGCTAAGAATTATGTAACTGATAAATCACATCTTGTAAAATATACATGACCATTGATGTGGATATAAATATTAAGGGGAAGCATAACTACTTGGCTTTTTTCACGGGTTTAATAGGGTTTTTATTCCATAGTAACACGGTTATAATTTAGAGGTAAGATTTTCTCTATACATGAAGGTCCTAGATCCAACCACACAGTCGTGCTATGATACGACTATATCCTGCTAGGCAATCTGCAACCTTTGTTCCATGGACTCACAAATCGTACAATCTCCCTTCAAGGCGTCTGGTATAAAACAGGCGATGTACTCCCCATGACCCTACCCTTTGGTCATGCGATTCGAGAATCAAGTTTGATTGGTTGACTGCATGCATGAAGCACCAATCTAATCTCCAAATGGGCTCACGAATCCCACTCTCTCCCTCAAATATGCGTGTCTAGATTTAATCGGAGAGCCCCCACTTGTTCCATCATGGATCATTTCAGTCTCTCCCGTGTCTAATGAATCCCATCATAATTAGCCAACATATAATCCGGTGGTCTCTCTCTCTTCTCTTCCTTTAATTCCACCACAAACGCCTCATAAATTTTGTTTAATTTAGCCAACATATAATCTAGTAGATTTTCTCCCTCTGTCCCAATAAATCCAACATCCATGTCTCATGGATCTTGGGTAAAACGTATATAAATTGATGCGAATAAGTTTAAGGGAGTAATATGGGACTAATGATAATTGATAATTGATTGTTGCAGCTTATACTTGAGGGAAGTTATAAGCTCGATCCCTAGCGAAGTATTATTTTTCGGCGCTTCTTTTTCGTGACTTCCAGCAGAGCCCATTCTTGTTGCTGACGGCTCAATAGAGAATACTTTTTTTTGCAGCTGAGAAACATGTAGCTTGTAAGAAGTACGTACAAAATGAACCGAAAACATAGGTACTTTTTCTACATACTTGTACATGTAGCTAAGTTGAATTAGGATTCTTGTTATGGCTACCTGCATGTTCAGCTGGCCCACAACCTCCACGTCTGGCTGTAGTCTACAACTAAGAAATAACTTTGTTTTATTCACATCAGCTAGCAGACTCAGCTGTCTAGAATGGCGTGACTTCCATCTCAGGGTTGACGAGGTCACGTGTTCGAATTCTTGCAACGCGGTGCCTTCTCTTTTTAGCTTTTCCTTAGATGCCCGCCTGGGTGGTCCATGGGAACACGCTTATTATTGGGCCCAGAATCCACTCGAGTACGCGCTAGGCCAGTGCGCCGGCGAGTTTGACGGACGAAATTTATGGAGGAAGAAACAAATCCGTGGTCGATCAATACTTTAGTATCACCTTGTGTATATGTTTTAAATTCAAATTAAAAATGTAAATTCACATAAAGAAAATGTATTGTAACGGTGAACCCATAGAGTCAATCCGTACTTTATTATTAGGGATAGACTAGCACATGACCCGTGCGTTGCAACGGGAGAAAAAGAACATCACACACCCTTCATTATTCTTTCCCACACCAGATCCTTATCTACGACTTTTGTTCATAAATGCAAATAAAGAAAAGAGAGAAAATATATATAATCGGTTTCATTGTTGTATTTTTCTCATATGCCATGCTAAAATGCTTTAATTCACAACTATTTAACCGTAACTCGGAATTTAATAAACTTTATATATAAATGGGGTAGAATTTTGCCTAGTTTAACATGGTGGCATCTCTTTGCATGTTTAAGAACTATAAAATATGGTATAGGGCAGAACAGTACCAACCCTAATATATGCATATGAGGATTTACCGGAATTGTTGTTCGTTGCTTCCGGCCTCATTTAAACTTGACTAGATAGGTAGTTTTACTTTGCTTCATCTCTTGCCATGTTAATCAACATTTAATCTTGTTGGGTACATAAACAAGATCGAACTAAATTAGTCATGTGGTGTTTCGTCAATATGCAACAGAGTTGCATATTGAGCTCCACTTAATTTGTAGGATTGCTTGTGCACTTTGCCATGCCACGCCTCATTAAACCGGACATGCATCATACTTGTTTGCGCATCGTGCCATGCTTATGTGGTGGTTGTTTACTATGTTGTGTGCTTCTTTCCGGTGTTGCTTCTTCGGGTTGGTTCCGATAACGTCGTGATTGTGAGGACCCGTTCGACTACGTCCGTATGTCTTCTTCATGGACTCGTTCTTCTTCCTTGCGGGATTTCAGGCAAGATGATCGTACCCTCGAAATCACTTCTATCTTTGCTTGCTTAGTTGCTCACTCTTTTGCTACGCCTATGCTGCGATACCTACCACTTGCTTATCATGCCTCCCATATTGTTAAACCAAACCTCTAACCCACCTTGTCCTAGCAAACCGTTGTTTGGCTATGTTACCGCTTTGCTCAGCCCCTCTTATAGCGTTGTTAGTGGTAGGCGAAGATTGAAGTTTGTTCCTTATTGGAACATGGAAATGTTGTTCCTTGTTGGAACATGTTTACTTGTTGGGATATCACAATACCTTCTATTTAATTAATGCATCTATATACTTGGTAAGGGTGGAAGGCTCGGCCTTATGCCTAGTGTTTTGTTCCACTCTTGCCGCCCTAGTTTCTGTCATATCGGTGTTATGTTCCCGGATTTTGCGTTCCTTACGCGGTTGGGTTATAATGGGACCCCCTTGACAGTTCGCCTTGAATAAAACTCCTCCAGCAATGCCCAACATTGGTTTTACCATTCGCCACCTAGCCTTTTCTTTTCCTTGGGTTCTGCAGACTCAAGGGTCATCTTTATTTTAAACCCCTGGTCCAGTGCTCCTCTGAGTGTTGGTCTAAACTGAGCGATGTCCGGAGCTACCAGGGGCAACTCTGGGCTGGCCCACCCGACGTCTGGCTCATCCGGTGTGCCCTGAGAACGTGATATGTGCAGCTCCTATCAGGATTTGTCAGCACATCTGGGTGGCTTTGCTGGTCTTGTTTTACCATTGTCGAAATGTCTTGTAACTGGGATTCCGAGTCTGATCGGGTCTTCCCGCTAGAAGGAATATCCTTCGTTGACCGTGAGAGCTTGTAATGGGCTAAGTTGGGACACCTCTGCAGGGATTTAAACTTTTGAAAGCCGTGCCCGCGGTTATGGGCAGATGGGAATTTGGTAATGTCCGGTTGTAGAAAACCTGAAGTTGACCTTAATTAAAATACATCAATCGCGTGTGTAACCGTGATGGTCTCTTCTCGGCGGAGTCCGGGAAGTGAACACGTATGATAGGCGTAGGTTGTTCTAGGATCACTTCTTGATCATAGTTGTTCGACCGTGCTTTGCCTTCTCTTCTCGCTCTCCTTTGCGTATATTAGCCACCATATATGCTAGTCGCTTGCTGCAGCTCCACCTCATACTTTTACCTTACCCATAAGCTTAAATAGTCTTGATCGCGAGGGTGTGAGATTGCTGAGTCCCCGTGACTCACAGATACTTCCAAAACCAGTTTGCAGGTGCCGATGTTAATGAGCAGGTGACGCAACCAAGCTCAAGGAGGAGCTCGATGAAGATCTTGTCCTTTGTGTTGTTTCGTTCTAGTTGATCAGTAGTGGAGCCCAGTTGGGGTCGATCGGAGATCTGTGTAGCATTTGGGGTAGTCTTCTTTTATTTTGGTTCCGTAGTCGGACCTTGATTATATCTGGATTATGTAATGCTTTATTCTTGTAATTGTGTGAAGTGACGATTGTAAGCCAACTATGTATCTTTTTCCCTTATGTATTACATGGGTTGTGTGAAGATTGCCTCACTTGCGACATTGCTTTCAATGCGGTTATGCCTCTAAGTCGTGCTTCGACACGTGGGAGATATAGCCGCATCGAGGGCGTTACAAGTTGGTATCAGAGCCTTCCCCGACCTTAGGAGCCCCCTGCTTGATCGATTAGCTGGCGTTGTTGAGTCTAGAAAAATGTTTTGAGTCATTTAGGAATTTTATATATCGGAGAGTTTAGGAATTCTTTTTACTCCCCAGTCCCTTCATCGCTCTGGTAAGGCATCCTGACGTAGAGTTTTGACTCTTCTCTTCTCAAATTTCACTAAAAAAAATTTAGGATCACGCGGGTAGCTTGAAATCGTTCTGATGGTTTTGTGACGAGAACATTGTTCTTGGTGCCTCCTGACATTTAGGGGTTGTGGCAGTGTCCCGGGGAGTTGAGCTCCGAGGTGTTGTCGTCACAATTTTATCGTTGCAGTTCTGGAATACCTGAGAGTAGTTTCTCCGACATCGAAAATCTCTTTTATGTAGTTGTTGGTGAGATAACCTCGACGCCACCCAGTACTGGGGTGGGAGTTCGGGAGTATTGCCATAACTCGTATAACGGATGCTTTTCGAAGGTTGAGGTAAACGATTTCCGAAGGTTTCTTGGTTATGTGTTGAAGGATGGATACAACTGGATGTAGGATTTGTTAGTTTTGGGTGAGATATCATGCTTCCCCTGTATCCCCAACACCCGATTGCATAACCGGGAAAATTTCGGGAGTTTATAAGTGGGAATTCAAGTAGCTCTTAGGATATCTTTCCGACAGATGTATGATATGAAATTGGGGTCCGACGTCTAGTGGTCCGCCTATTCACGGTCGGTTTTACAGTGGTCTCGTTGTGTCTTAAAGAGTCCTTGGCTATGCCGACTCGGGGACACTTCGTATATCATGTGCACTGCCTTGTACATGATGGTGCTGTATGATCGAGCCCGTGTAGGCCCCACCACAAAAACTTCGGACGAAATCTCTATCATATATTTGTTCCGGCTTATTCTGCAAGCCAATCCTTTGTTTGTTTTGAGTTGTGGTATTCGAGTTGCTTCGAAGTCAAATGTTGATTCCATACCTTCCACAAATGGTGTTCTCATACTCCGATGTGAATACTAATCCTTCTTGATAATCGAGATTGTCATGCCAATCCTTTTCAACCGGCATGTCTCTCTTCAAGTGGATCCGATCACTTCAACATTCGCAAGATCAATTATCAGTTATTCTCAACGGTGTTTGCTTCATCCGTTCCAAGTTGTCTTTGTTTTCCCACCCTCCCACCCTTTTTCTTCGAGGACCCAGATTTCTTTTCCAACTATCCATTTTATCGATGGAAGTCTCTCCATTTTTTTCCTTCACGTTCCTACACGGTGGTTCTCTTGAAGATGCTCTACTCGTTTGTCATTCTTCATTCTTTTCTTCTCCGGTGGATTCAATTCAAGGTTTGGTATTGAGCATAGTCTTTTCTTTTGCCCAATGTTTTTTATGCCGGTGCACCTCTTAATCCTTCCCGCTTGCTATTCTATTGTTCCGGAATGCTCAAGATATCTCAAAAGGCTCGTCTTGTCATTCAAGATCCTTTCAACCTATTTCGAGGTCTTACCTTATTCAAGTCATTTAATTCAACCGGTGTAATCTCCTTTTCAAGTAATCGTTCAATGGTGTTTTTTTTGAGTGGGCCCTAACCCACAGGTCTTTTTCCAGGATCTTACCCGACTCTTTTAATTTTACCGGAGCTTTCCTCAAATTCTTTTCGAAGTTTGACGTAAGAATGATTCATTATCGGTCATATGTATTTCTCCAAGATCTTTCAAATTCTTTTCATCGTTGGTTCAACCTTTCCATTCTTCATTCCGGAGTGTCTAAATAATTCATGACGGTGTTTCTCGTCGTCATTCTCAACTTTTGAAGACTGAAGAAGAGTTTTCCTCCATACCTTGCTCCATTTCTCTTCAAGATTCGTGATTCTAGCTTGTTGCCATTCTCTCGTAATTATTTTAGGTTGTAAGAATTCTTTTCACCCATCCGGAGCTATTCAGGAGTCTTCTCAGTTTGGTTAACCGGAGTCCATCAATTCACGATTATTCATTCTCAGATTTCAGCTCTCTTTCTCTAAATCTTACCGGTGCATCGTTCAAATATCCTCTAATCAGTTCATGATCTCTTCGTTCTCATGGATCTAAATTCTCTCAAGCATCTTCGTTATTTGCTAATTCTTACCAGTGATTCTTCCTTTTTACTTCGTTCATTTTCAATTCTTACGGTGGTTCGTTCAAGAGTTCCCTTCCTTGGTTATCATATCAATTCATTCGTTGTTTTCCAAATCCCACCGGTGGTTCATTGAAGACCTTCCTCAAGTTTGCGATATATCTATATTAATTCTTTCAACGAGAATAAGTAGTTTGCCAAATCTGTGGCTTGTCATCAATCTAAATTGGTGAAGGATGCGCACAACGTAATTCTTATTCTTTGTTTCATCCAAGTGATTAATTCCTTAGTCCGGAGGTTCATCAAAATTCTTGATCTCATTTGTTAATCTTTCTTTTCCTGGAGTTCCAAGCTCTCTCATTTCTCTCATAATGAAGATACATCTAATCATTGCAAGTCTTCACTTTGTGTTTTCAACTTCTCTTTCATTTCGATTGATCATTTCTTTTGTTACCGGAGTTCTTCATGGAGGCTCTACATGATGGTTCATAAAGGATTTAATTCCTTCTCGAAGTGTTCATCAAGATTCTTTTCAGAGGAGCTCATGCATTCTTCATCTTCCAATCCGAAGTGCAATTCGTTCACGCATATCTTTTGAGGTGGTCTTATGTCATTCTTGATAATTTCCCTTCGTGCTCCGTGATTCACAAGTTATCAAGAATGGGATATATTAAATCCATCAATCTCGTCATTGGAATTATCTCGGGTTATATTTCACCTAAAGCCTTCCCTAAGGATTGTTGCTATCTATGGTTCTTATAAATGACCCAAGTTCTTCACTTATCCTTCCGGTGAAATAAGTTTCTCGTCTCCTTGTCGATATCAATCCAATCTATCGTTTCGTCAGTGGCAGAATTTCAACTCAGTTTTGAGATGTTCTCCATAAGCCCACTACAAGTTTACTCTTTTTCGTTGTTGGTTTTCCAACAACTCCGTTCGACCCTTCGCCTAAGGATGCTTTTTACAAGCTCTTTTGTGGCAGAAGTTGTCCTTTTCTTCTCCATTCTTTTATTTCAATTATCTATGTTCTATTCTTTTGATCCGGAGGCATTGTGATGTTGCTCTTTTCAACCCATCATCCCGTTTTGTCAAAGATCGTGTTCTTTTCGTGCTTATCCATTTAACCGGAGTGTTTTCAGCTTCGTCATCTCCGTTGTATTCTTTTCTCGAAATGGCTTAACCTTTGCAAGGTTCTTTGGTTTCACTCATTTGTCAAAGGAGCAACTTAGTTTTACCTCTTCTCTTTCTCTTCCGTTTTTCCTTCCGGTGCCATTCTTGATCTCGGGACGAGATCCTCTCATAGTGCTGGAGTGTTGTGACGCCCCGTGACCGATGTGCCAGGTGTCTTCGAGTTATTCGCCGTCGTTGCCATGTCTTTTGCTTGCGTGTTGCATTTCATCATGTCATCATGTGCATTGCATCATCATGTTTTAAAACTTGCATTCGTCCGGGTTCTCCGAGTTCTCTCTGTTGACCATTCTGAGCCCAACCACAGTTGCACACGCCCGCGGCATGTCCGAAATAGTAGTTTATAAGTGGCCGGAAAATGTTCTCGGAATGGGATGAGAGTTGACGTGTGGTCTTATTATAGTGTAGATAGACCGCCTGTCAAGTTTCATCGCATTCGGAGATCATTTGATGCCCCAACGGATGACTATAGCGGCAGTATAGCCGGTCCAACGTCGGACGTTTTCGGTCTCCGGAAACCGTGCCGGGCTGCATCTCTCCCCTCTTCTCTCAGACCAACCCACTCTTCACAATCCGCCAGACCCAACCTAACCTCTCTCGTCAGCCCGCGGCCCTCCTCGCGCGCGCGTCCGATAGTTGTCCCAAACCCGACCCGGACTGTCGCCACCATTGTGTTCGGATCATCCCCAAACGTCTACAAAATATCATTGTTTTATTTATTGGACTCCTTAGCATATTTATTCTCGTCTGTCGGATTTCGATCCGATGATTCCAAATCCCTCTCTTTTCGCCTACATGCTATATATAGTCCCTAACCCTAAATTCTAGGGACCTTGTCCCCCAATCCCCACGCCGCCGCCACTCCTTTTGTTTTCAGCGCCGAGCTAATCAGCCTCTTCCTCCCAGATCCCCTCCTCCCTCGATCCATCCGCCATCCTACCTCCTCGCCTCATCGTCCCTGTGCCCGCAGCATCGGGGCAGAAGCCCTTGCGCCCGAGCCTCGCGACCCTGCAGGCCGCGTCCTCCGACGACCCCGCCGCCGGCGACCAGGACCAGGACCGGCCTCGTCCTCCTCCTCCTCCTTCCTATCTCTTTTCCTCCCCGTGCTTCTCTCTCACTGATCCCTCACACAGGAACGATGCCATGGCCTCCCTTTTCCCCCGACTCCCTCACCTCTCTCTCCTCTTCAGGAACTCCACGATGCCGCCGCAGACCCAGCCATGGAGCCGCTGGATGCCGCCCTCTGCAGCACCTTCGCCAAGACCGTGGGCCACCGCGTCCGGAGATGGTCGGACCTGCCCCGGCCTGACGGCTTGCGCCTCCCTCCTCCACCCCGCAGCCGCGCCTTCACCAACAGATGAGCCCTCGCCGCCGGCGAGCAGAGCCTTCGAAGCACCACCAGAACCGGGCCGCCTTCCCTGCCCTCCTCTCTCTTCGTCACTCCCTCTCCGACTCTCTGCTCTCTCATGGCCTCTCTCTCTCTATGCCCTTCATAGGTCGACGCCGCCGGCCATCTCCGCCCCGGATCCGGTTGCCCTTGTCATCCCGTGCTCGAATCTACCTCCTCCAGTCATCTCCTCGCTGGTCCGCGCCCCCGGGACCCGTCGATGAATGCTGCCATGCCGTGCGCTGCCTCCTCTGTTTTCTGCGCTCGCTCGAGCGGGGAGGACGAGCGGTAGTGCATATGGGCTGCCCCTTTGCATTGCCTTCAGGCCCAGCGCCATGCCTCCTCTATTTTTCCGCCGGCCCAAGAGGCCCATGGGTGAGCAGCACACCCCCAGCGCCCACTTCACTGTTGGCCGAGGAAGTTTCGGCCCAGTGGATGTTTTTTGCTGCGTCTGCGAATTTAGTTAATTTCCAGGGAATTGCAGTTTTACAGAAAACCCCTTTGGGATCATGCATTTAATAACTTCTAAACCGCGCATCGGATTAAAATGCTTTATATATGAAAAATGCCTAAAATTTTGTCTAGTTTCATAATATCCAATTTTCATCCATGTTTAAAATGCGGTTTGTGTAATTTTGCCCATATGCCATGCTAAAATGCTCTAATTCATAACTATTTAACCGTAACTCGGAATTTAATAAACTTTATATGTAAATGGGGTAGAATTTTGCCTAGTTTAACATGGTGGCATCTCTTTGCATGTTTAACAACTATAAAATATGGTTTAGGGCAGAACAGTACCAACCCTAATATATGCATATGGGGATTTACCGGAATTGTTGTTCGTTGCTTCCGGCCTCATTTAAACTTGACTAGATAGGTAGTTTTACTTTGATTCACCTCTTGCCATGTTAATCAACACTTAATCTTGTTGGTTACATGAACGAGATCGAACTAAATAAGTCACGTGGTGTTTCATCAATATGCAACGGAGTTGCATATTGAGCTCTACTTAATTTGTAGGATTGCTTGTGCACTTTGCCATGCCATGCCTCATTAAACCGGACATGCATCATACTTGTTTGCGCATCGTGCCATGCTTATGTGGTGGTTGTTTACTATGTTGTGTGCTTCTTTCCGGTGTTGTTTCTTCGGGTTGGTTCCGGTAACGTCGTGATTGTGAGGACCCGTTCGACTACGTCCGTATGTCTTCTTCATGGACTCGTTCTTCTTCCTTGCGGGATTTCAGGCAAGATGATCATACCCTCGAAATCACTTCTATCTTTGCTTGCTTAGTTGCTCACTCTTTTGCTATGCCTATGCTGTGATACCTACCACTTGCTTATCATGCCTCCCATATTGTTAAACCAAGCCCCTAACCCACCTTGTCCTAGCAAACCGTTGTTTCGCTATGTTACCGCTTTGCTCAGCCCCTCTAATAGCGTTGTTAGTGGTAGGCGAAGATTGAAGTTTGTTCCTTATTGGAACATGGAGATGTTGTTCCTTGTTGGAACATGTTTACTTGTTGGGATATCACAATACCTTCTATTTAATTAATGCATCTATATACTTGGTAAGGGTAGAAGGCTCGGCCTTATGCCTAGTGTTTTGTTCCACTCTTGCCGCCCTAGTTTCTGTCATATCGGTGTTATGTTCCCGGATTTTGCGTTCCTTACACGGTTGGGTTATAATGGGAACCCCTTGACAGTTCGCCTTGAATAAAACTCCTGCAGCAATGCCCAACATTGGTTTAGCCATTCGCCACCTAGCCTTTTCTTTCCCTTGGGTTCTGCAAACTCAAGGGTCATATTTATTTTAAACCCCCGGGCCAGTGCTCCTCTGAGTGTTGGTCCAAACTGAGCGATGTCCGGAGCTACCAGGGGCAACTCTGGGCTGGCCCACCCGACGTCTGGCTCATCCGGCGTGCCCTGAGAACGAGATATGTGCAGCTCCTATCGGGATTTGTCGGCACATCTGGGTGGCTTTGCTGGTCTTGTTTTACCATTATCGAAATGTCTTGTAACTAGGATTCCGAGTCTGATCGGGTCTTCCCGCTAGAAGGAATATCCTTTGTTGACCGTGAGAGCTTGTGATGGGCTAAGTTGGGACACCCCTGCAGGGATTTGAACTTTCGAAAGCCGTGCCCGCGGTTATGGGCAGATGGGAATTTGTTAATGTCCGGTTGTAGAAAACCTGAAGTTGACCTTAATTAAAATACATCAACCGCGTGTGTAACCGTGATGGTCTCTTCTCGACGGAGTCCGGGAAGTGAACACGGTGTTGGAGTTATGATTGGCGTAGGTTGTTCTAGGATCACTTCTTGATCATAGTTGTTCGACCGTGCTTTGCCTTCTCTTCTCGCTCTCTTTTGCGTATATTAGCCACCATATATGCTAGTCGCTTGCTGTAGCTCCACCTCATACTTTTACCTTACACATAAGCTTAAATAGTCTTGATCACGAGGGTGTGGGATTGCTGAGTCCCCGTGACTCATAGATACTTCCAAAACCAGTTTGCAGGTGCCGATGTTACCGAGCAGGTGACGCAACCAAGCTCAAGGAGGAGCTCGATGAAGATCTTGTCCTTTGTGTTGTTTCGTTCTAGTTGATCAGTAGTGGAGCCCAGTTGGGGTCAATCAGGGATCTGTGTAGCATTTGGGGTAGTCTTCTTTTATTTTGGTTCCGTAGTCGGACCTTGATTGTATCTGGATGATGTAATGCTTTATTCTTGTAATTGTGTGAAGTGGCGATTGTACGCCAACTATGTATCTTTTTCCCTTCTGTATTACATGGGTTGTGTGAAGATTGCCTCACTTGCGACATTGCTTTCAATGCGGTTATGCCTCTAAGTCGTGCTTCGACACGTGGGAGATATAGCCGCATCGAGGGCGTTACATAGTGTGTGGGCTGACTCTTCGTAGAGATGCCACTGATTATCCCGGGGGAACACCAGCACATGCCATCTCTGAGTCCAAGTTTGTGAAACTAACGCCTTGAAGCCTAGGATAAGGGCCAAGTGTATCCGTATAGGAGCGTCATTTTCACCCTTTTCAGTCCTGAAGATGACTTCAAGAAATGATTTGGGCGATCGTCCGAGTGGACAGTACTACCCTTATAGATTTTCGGCGGAACGAGCATGTATGGTTAGAAAGATATTCCTGATGTGATCAATGGGTTGATCGAATGGGCGTAACCCCTGAGGGCAACATGGCCAATGGATGTGCGTAGCCCCCGAGTGATGCTCGAAAGAGGTAAGCTTGCTACAGAGTGTGATATAAGATTTGATCATATGAGTAACTTAGTCATTCCCGTGCTGAGGGTGTAGAGGTAAAGACATGTCCAACTGATGGTGACGCGTGAGGCGCCCGAGGGGCGATGATATGTACAACCGAGTGATGACGCGTGGAGCGGCCGAGTGGTGAAGACGTGCCCAACCAAGTGGCGACGCGCGGGACGGCGAAGTCATGATGTGCAAGGTGGTCGAATGATGAAGACGTGCGCAACTGAGTGGCAACGCGTGGGGCAGCTGAGTGGTGAAGATGTGCACAACCGAGAGGCGACGCGCGGAGCGGCCGAGTGGAGACGTGAGGGACGGCCAAGTGAGGATGCGCGAGGTGTCCGAGTGAAGGACTACGTGTCCAGCCAAGTGGTGATGCGCGGGGACGGACGTGTGGTGAAGGCATGCACAACCGAGAGGCGACGCGCGGAGCGGCCAAGTGGTGAAGACGTGCACAAGCGAGTGGCGACGTGTGGGACGGCCGAGTGAGGATGAGCGAGGTGACCGAGTGAAGGATTACGTATCCAGCCAAGTGGTGATGCGCGGGGTGGCCGAGTGACGACGCGTGGCGTGGCCAAGTGACGACGCGCGGGGCAGCCGAATGAAAGATTGCGTATCCAGCCAAGTGGCTGAAATTGTCTTCGAAGGAGTTAGCCAGATGCTTTCGAAGCTAATGTAGTGATGAGGTTGATGTAGTGTGGTTGCGACGCAACAAGACCGGCGTGACAACTGAGTTTGAGTAGGAATGAAGATGGCGCGCAGAGCGTCTGGGTGATTATAAAACTTGTCAAAGTGGCGGATCGAATGCACTTGTTAAAGTGAAGGATCTGACTGGTGATGAAGTACTCGACCACTTAGGAGAGTGACGCAACAAGACCGGCGTGACAACTGAGTTTGAGTAGGAATGAAGATGGCGCGCAGAGCGTCTGGGTGATTATCAAACTTGTCAAAGTGGCGGATCGAATGCACTTGTTGAAGTGAAGGATCTGACTGGTGATGAAGTACTCGACCACTCAGGAGAGTGTCATTCCAAATGAGATGCAGCCCCCGAGTGCGGCGTAGCCCCCGAGCGTACTACAGGCTTCGACAATGGACATGTCGGAATACGAGGAATATAGTTTTGAATGGATGATTTGCAATTCATCGAGTCGGACTCGGGTAAAGATGAGGAGAGGCTTCCGAGTGATGCTCGAAAGAGACAAACTCGCAAAAGAGTAAAGTATGAAGTTTAATCATAAAAGGGACTTATCTGTCTCATGCCTGATGAGGTCTATATCATTGATATGATGAAGAGGATTCCACAGAGGTGCTGGTCGGATGTGTTTGAAGTCAATAGAGTGACAATGTCAGTGTTGTGGTGTGCTAGAACCGGTACGGTGACCGAGTCTGGGCAGCGATGAAGTTGGCGCATAGGGCCATCGAGTGATCGCGTAACTTGTGTAAAAAATGGAACAAGCCAACAAAATAATTTCTCGAGGAAATTTGATGTCTTGAAATGATTTGTGTGAATAACACCCATAGACACCCGCTGGGAGTGCAAGGGACTTGCTGGTTAACCAGCAAGAGTCTGAAAGAGCGAAGGATCCGTTCAAACTTGTCAAAGTGCTGGCTCAAATAAAACAGAAGTGTAGTGTTTCGACTGAGTTGCAGCCCCGGAGGACCGATGCAAACTCAAAATGAAGAACACATGGTGTTCGTGAATGATGTATGCAAAAGAATGGAAGTTGGACTCGGGTGAAAATAAGCAGCCGAGCATAGAGGTACACTTGGTGGCGTAGCCTCTGTCGTGGTTCTAACTCTAACAGTGATGTAGGGGGTGTGTATGGAGAGGCTAGATCTTAGCTATTGGGAAGTTGTAAACACACCAAGATGTACGAGTTCACGCCCTTCGCGGAGGAAGTAACAGCCCTACGTCTCGGTGCCCGGAGGCGGTCGATTGGATTATAGGCGTGTGAATAACAGGGGTGCGAACCCTCCATACTGAGGAGGGGGGTGGCTTATATAGAGTTCGCCGGCCCTCTCCTGCCCTCAGTGATGCAGGGTTTAAGGTACATTTAAGGTTGGGCGTTACTGGTAACGCCCCTAATAAAGTGCTATAATGACCATAAAGACTACTTAATAACCGACCGTTTGCCTGCGGAGTGACTTTAGATCTCCTGGCAGTCGAGTGGTTGGCTTCATGGTCGAGTGATAGCTTCTTGGTCGAGTGTCTTGAACCCGTCGAGTGGGATACCTTCAAGTCGATTGAAAGGTGACTTCTTCTAGGGATGTCCTTGGGTAGGGCTCTTTGGACAGGTCCGTGCCCCTACCCTAGGTACATAGCTTCATCATTAGCCCCCGAATGGATCGAGGTTTGAGTGGGGAAAGAGTTGGAGATCCTTCCGACTGGTTCTTTGGGCTACATGAGTGCCTCGTTTTGGGTCAATCGTCACGGATGACGTCATCAACCTCTTCCAGTCGCCTTGATCCATTCCAGGCCTTTCGTCGAGTGAATTTCTTTACTTGTGACATACCGAGTGTCGGCGCGAGCGGGGTCTTCTGTTTTGACAAGTTGTTTTGCAGCCCGCGGATGTCGTGGGATTCGGATTTCGGGAAGCGCGCGGGACGGGAGCGGCCGCAGTAATCGGAGCGATAAAGCGGAAGCTCCTCGATTTCCGCGCCACCTTTTTCGCCACGTACTGCGCGCGCGTCCGCTGCGGGATTTGACTGGATTGCCTGGGCCTACCAGTCAGCCACTCGGGAGCGGCCTCTTATAAGTAGCCGGCTCGGGGTTTCCAAACAGTGTGCTCTCTTCTTCCTCTCTCCCTTCGCAAGCTCCTCCGCCACCTCCGCTCTCACCCTAGCGCCGCAGACCCGTGCGAGATTTGCCGGCGACGATGGCGAAGGACAAGACATCCGCTCTGGAGCGCGCGAAGAAGGCGGCGGCGCAGGGGAAAGGGAAGAGATCTGCTCGGGGCGGATCTTCCTCAAGGTCTGCTCTGCCCCGCGGCTGGATCCAGGGCGACTGGATGCCGTCGGTGATCCGGCAAGAAGACCTCGACGACATGGTCGAGGGGGGAGTCATTCCCCACGAAGCTGCGCGTCTCCCGGGGAGAGAGATCGAACCTCAGCCTCGCGACGGTGAGTGTGTGCTCCTAGCCACCCATATCGACCGAGGGTTTTCTCTGCCGCCCCATCCTTTTTTCCGGAGCTTTCTGAACTTCTTCGGAGCGCAGCTCCACCACTTCACTCCCAACTCCATCGTATATCTTGCTGCTTTCATTTCCATGTGTGAGGGTTTCTTGGGTTGCCGCCCCCATTGGGGACTCTTCAAGCACATCTTTACCTGCCGTTCTCAATCGGTCAAGAAGGCCAAGTCGAGTGACGAAAGGACGCAGGTGATTCAGCTGTGCGGGGGCCTGGCGATCCAGACGAGGGGAAAGAGTTGTTTTCCATCTATCATTTTCCCGGAGTCGGTCCGCGGTTGGCAGGCGACCTGGTTTTACTGTCAAGACCAGGCGACCCCAGGGCAGTCGACCGGACTTCCCCCTTTCTCTCTCGACCGAGCTGAAAAACCTGCTTCTCTGAAAGTGACGCCGGAGGAAAAGGCCCAAGTCAAAGTACTGGCTGGTCGAGTGGTTGAGCTTGTCCGTGAGGGCGTGACTGGTATGGACTTGCTGGAGGTCTTCCTCCGGAGGCGCATCCAACCGCTCCAGGCTCGTGACCACCCGATGTGGCTGTACTCGGGTCTCGACGACACCACTCGGGTCCACCCGGAGGAGGTTACTGACGAGATGCTGGAGGGGTGGCTGTCGAGCATCACGGGGAACAAAGACAACCCCCGAGGAGCCAGGAGGGTAATTCCACTCGACAACTCGTATGACGTGGACCAGGTATGTCTTTATGCTCCTAACTGAGATCTTATTTTCTTCATTGGTCTTCTTTGAGTAGGTCGATTGACTTTCGCCTTGTCTTGTTGTTTTCCAGGCGACTACCGAGATGTACTCGATGCCCAACGGGGCACAGGGGCCAACTGAGGAAGGGGAGGCGAGCGGAGGTGAGAGCGGAGACGATCAAGGCGAGTGGGAGTCCGATGGTGAAGGAGAGGGAGGCGATGACATCGACTCCAGCGAAGAGGAGGAGGAGGAGGTTGAACCCCCTCGCCCGGAGGGGCAATCCAAGCTCACACATGACCCAGCGCGGGAGCGTGGTAGGGTGACTGCTCCTGTTGGGCAGTCGTCGAAACGCCCTCGGACCTCTTCTCCTACGCTGACTGGAAAGGCTCCCAAGCACCCACGCGCAGCGCCGTCCAAGCCGCCCAAGGCTCTGCCCAAGATGAAGATGGCCGTCCCCACCATTTCTGGGTAATAATAAAACTTCTTTTCCTTTGTCGACCGTGGACAGATCCTTGGTCGATTCATTGAGCCAATTGACTGACTTTCGAGACTTGCAATGCTGCTACTTCTGAGATTTCCGCCAAGGACGACGACCAAGAGATGGAGGATGCTGCTACCTCCAACCCTGGTACGATTACTGATGTTCCGCTTTGAGTCGACTGAACATTTATTGCAACTCTGGTCGATTGAATGTTTCCCTTGTAGCCCCTCCTCATGTTATCGACCTCCCGGATGACGATGACAACGAACCGCTGCGAGTGAGGAGGAACAAGAGGGCGTCGGCTGACAAGACCCCCCAATCTGCTCCGGCGTCTGAGGCCGTAGCTCGGGATGGTGGTGACACTGCTCGGGCTTCTGTGACTTTCGCCATTCCTCTGACAAGTGTGCGGCCTTCGACGTCGACTGCGGATCCGTCTTCGCTTTTTGCCGCATACCCCGTCCCAGAGGACCAAGCGGCTACTGCAAAAGAGGCTAAACGCCAGGCGGGGATCATGACGGAGCAAGTGAAGGTGGCTCGGGAGGCCAGCCAAGCAGCTTATGATGCGAGCTCGGCTCTTCAGAGCAACGTCCAGGTCAGTCGACTCAACACTTGGTCTGTTATGATATGCTGTTTGAAGAATCTATTTTCCGAAGATCTTTGTATCTGTACACCCACTGGGTGTGTCTGCCAATTCTTGGACGAGTGGGGGCACGTTAAGTGCACCCACTGGGTGTAGTCCCCGAGACTACGGTGGACTGCTGGCAGTCGACTGTAGTCTTTATATTGTGTTGTTGTAGCTGTATTTCTTCACTCGGTCTGGTCAGGCCATGTCGAATGGGACTGTATCCGGTCGACTGCGGGCAGTCAACTTTTTTTTACAGTGGGGGCACGCTGAGTGCACCCACTGGGTGTAGTCCCCGAGACTACTGTCGAATGTTCTTGATTCGGCTCTAGTCTTAGAAACGTCATCATTGTCTCTTAGTTACTCGGAAGCAACTTATTTTGGATGTCTGTCGACTGATTTTTCTTTTTACAGAAATCCTGTGAACTTGTAGCCCGCTATACTGAGCTAGAGAATCAGCAGATCCAGCTCAACCTTAACTTGAAGCTTGCTCAAGAGAATTTGAAGAAGGCGCAAGAAGAAGCAAAAGGTATGGCTAGTGAGGTTCTCCATTCTTGGCGAGTGGCTTTTCTTTCTTGTCCATTCTTGATGTTGATTTCACTCGACGCGCCACAGATAAACTGGAGGAAGCTCTGAAGAAGAAGGATCAAGATCTTGCAGAGGCACAGAAGGAGGTCTTGGACAAAACAAGGCTTGCTGAAGAGAAAATGGCCTCGGTCGGAGCTCTTGAGCAGGAGAACTCCAGACTGAAAGCTGCTCTCGAGGTAGCCAATCAAGAGGTCAGCCGACTGAAGAACGACAACGTGGCTCTGCACAACAAGGCAGGTGAGCTGGCGGGGAAGAGGAACGATCTGGAGGCTTATCTCGGTGGACTCGCCAAGAAGCTGTTCGTCGTGCTCGAAGGTAATTACTCTGCTCCGACTGTCTTGCAGTTACCAAGTCTGTGTAGGGTCACTGTCTTATTCTTGAATCGTGTTTGCAGAATTCTGTTAGAACTTTGAAGAGGAGACCAGTCGAGTGGAGCCAGGCTTGGACCCTGCTAACTCCCTTGTGAAGGACGAGGCTGCAATGAACGTGCTCCGTCTGGAGTCTCGTATTGCCAGCGTGGTTGACTATCTTGCTCGACTGAAGGTTGCGATGTCGCGGATCGACACATCACTCTGGCCTGGGACGACGCTTCAGAACAACCTCGAGTCCCTGATGGCTCGACTTAATGAAGTCCCAGGTCGAGTGGAGGAATGGAAGAAATCTTCTGCTAGATGTGGTGCTGATGTCGCTCTGTCTCTGGTCCGTGTCCATTGCAAGGAAGCACGAGAAGAAAAGCTGGCCGCCATCCAAGTTGCCAATACCAGGAAGCACAACTTTCAAGACTTCATGGAGACTTTCATTGCTGCCGCCACTCGTATCGCAGACGGGATCGACTTGGACGAGTTCGTCGCCCCTTCCAGTCCTCCTCCTGAGGAATGAAAAACTTTTATGCTTCACTTCAAATTTGCCTCAGAATGCCGAGTGGATTTGTAACCGTTAAACTCCGCCGAGCCGAGGGCTCGAGTACTTTGATCTGAGGTCTGGGACCTTTTAGGCTTTATCTGAACTTGATTTCTCTTTGAATATCTTCATGGTTTGATCCGTTGAGTGGAATTCGATCTTCACTCGGAATAACCTTGTATTTGCGGCGCAACTCCGAAGGAGAAGGTAGCAGTCGACTTGCGCCTCGTCGTCCTTGCGGATTGGGTTGTGTCGTGTACTTAGGCGAGCACTGGGCCGCAGCTAAGTCCCCGAGTGGGAGGTTTGCTCTCACTCGATAGGGTTTTTAAACACTTAGGCGAGCGCTGGGCTGCAGCTAAGCCCCCGAGTGGGAGGTTTGCTCTCACTCGGTAGGATTTCAAAACACTTAGGCGAGCGCGGGGCTGCAGCTAAGCCCCCGAGTGGGAGGTTTGCTTTCCACTCGGTAAGATTTTCAAACTTAGGCGAGCACTGGGCTGCAGCTAAGCCCCCGAGTGGGAGGTTTGCTCTCACTCGGTAGGATTTTTTCAAAACTTAGGCGAGTGCCTGACTGCAGCTAAGTCTCTAGGTGGGAGAACTTAGGCGAGTACTGGACTGCAGCTAAGCACCCGAGTGGGAGGATTGCTCTCCACTCGGTAGGATTTTTAAACACTTAGGCGAGCGCCGGGCTGCAGCTAAGCCTCCGAGTGGGAGGTTTGCTCTCACTCGGTAGGATTTCTAAACACTTAGGCGAGCGCGGGGCTGTAGCTAAGCCCCCTAGTGGGAGGTTTGCTCTCCACTCGATAGGATTTTTTCAAACTTAGGCGAGTGCTTGACTGCAGCTAAGTCTCTAGGTGGGAGAACTTAGGCGATTACTGGACTGCAGTTAAGCCCCCGAGTGGGAGGATTGCTCTCCACTCGGTAGGATTTTTTCAAACTTAGGCGAGTGCCTGACTGCAGCTAAGTCTCTAACTGGGAGAACTTAGGCGAGTACTGGACTGCAGCTAAGCCCCCGAGTGGGAGGTTTGCTCGCCACTCGGTAGGATTTTTAAACACTTAGGCGAGCACTGGGCTGCAGCTAAGCCCCCGAGTGGGAGGATTGCTCTCCACTCAGTAGGATTTTTCAAACTTAGGCGAAACGGATTCGCAGCTAAGTCACCCACTGGGGGATTTCATATGCAAACAAAAGTGACAGCAATTATTGAAACACTCTTGTCTTTGATAAAAATGTACTGCAGGAAATTTTTCCTTGTTACATCTCGTCCGAGTGAGAATTCAAGTGTAAAATGGGCGGAGTAGTTCCGCATTCCAAGCTCGTGGCTCGTCGATCCGGCGACCAACGTTGTAGAGATGATATGCTCCATTGTGGAGGACTTGGTGATGATGAAGGGGCCTTCTCAAGTAGGAGCAAGTTTGTGTGGTTTTTGTTGATCCACTCGGAGGACCAAATCTCCTTCTTGGAAGGCTCGTCTCTTCACATTTCTGGCATGGAATCGACGCAAGTCTTGCTGATAGATGGTCGATCTGATCATAGCCATTTCCCTCTCCTCCTCTAGGAGGTCGACTGCGTCTTGCCGGGCTTGCTCTGCTTCGTCTTCGTTGTAAAGCTCGACCCTGGGGGCGTTGTGAAGTAGATCACTCAGCAGGACGGCTTCGGCTCCGTAAACCAGAAAGAATGGCATTCTTCCAGTCGACCGGTTTGGGGTGGTCCTCAGTCCCCACAAAACTGACGGAAGCTCGTCGACCCAAGCGCCTGCCGCATGCTTGAGATCACGCATCAGTTGAGGCTTCAGTCCTTTGAGAATTAGACCATTTGCTCTTTCAGCTTGTCCATTCGACTGGGGATGCGCGACCGACGCGTAGTCGACTCGTGTGCCTTGAGAGGCGCAAAAAGCTCTGAACTTGTCTGAATCAAAGTTTGACCCATTGTCAGTGATGATGCTATGCGGGACCCCATATCTGAATATCAACTCTCTGACGAAACTGATAGCAGTGCTAGCATCAAGATTTTTGATAGGCTTGGCTTCAATCCATTTGGTAAACTTGTCGACTGCCACAAGCACATGTGTGAATCCGCTCCTGCCTGTTCTCAGTGGACCAACCATGTCCAGTCCCCAAATAACGAAGGGCCAGACGAGTGGAATGGTCTTCAGAGCTGATGCTGGCTTGTGCGACATGTTGGAGTAGAACTGGCAGCCTTCACACTTGTCGACTATCTCTTTCGCCATTTCGTTTGCCCTGGGCCAGTAAAAACCCGCTCGGTATGCTTTGGCCACAATGGTCCGAGAGGACGCATGGTGACCACAGGTCCCCGAGTGGATATCATCAAGGATTATCTGACCTTCTTCTGGCATTATGCACTTCTGACCGATTCCAGTCGCGCTTTCTCTATACAACTGTCCTTTTATGACTGTGAAAGCTTTAGATCGACGGACAACTGTCGAGCCTCTTCTTCGTCCTCTGGAAGTTCTTTCCTCAAGATATACGCGATGTATGGTCTCGTCCAGTCGGGAGGGATAGCCAAGACCTCCATGACTAGGTCGACCACAACAGGAATTTCGACTTCAGTCGGATCTGTGGCACTTTTCGGTTGTGGGGCTTCTTCTGTAAAAGGATCCTCCTGGACTGACGGCGAGCGGATGTGCTCCAAAAACACATTGCTGGGAATGGCTTCTCTCTTGGATCCTATCTTTGCCAGATCATCAGCTGCTTGATTTTTCAGTCGGGGGATGTGATGAAGCTCTAACCCCTCGAATTTCTTTTCCAACTTTCTTACTGTGTTGCAGTAGCCAGTCATAGCTGGGCTTCTGACGTCCCACTCCTTCATCACCTAATTGACCACCAAATCTGAGTCGCCATAGACCATGAGGCGCCGGACGCCGAGTGAAATGGCCATGCGCAACCCATACAAGAGTGCTTCATATTCTGCTTCATTGTTGGAGGAATCAAAGTGAATCTGGAGAACGTATCTGAGCTTATCTCCTCGGGGGGGGACCAATACTACCCCAGCACCGGAACCATTCAGCATCTTAGATCCATCGAAGAACATGGTCCAGTGCTCCGAGTGAACTTGAGTCGGAAGTTGCTGTTCAATCCACTCGGCGACGAAATCTGCAATTGCTTGGGACTTGATAGCCTTCTTTGCTTCAAACTTGATATCTAGGGAAAGGAGTTCAATCGCCCACTTCGCCACTCGACCAGTTGCATCTCTGTTGTGCAAAATCTCTGACAGTGGAGCGTCGCTGACGACTGTAATGGAATGGTCAGAGAAGTAGTGTGCAACCTTCTTCGTGGTCATGTAAATCCCATATACAAGCTTCTGGTAATGGGGATATCTTTGCTTCGAAGGAGTCAAAACTTCAGACACATAATATACTGGGCACTGAACTCTAAAGGCCTTTCCTTCTTCTTCCCGCTCGACCGTAAGTACTGTACTGACAACTTGTCCCGTGGCCGCAATGTAAAGCAGCAGAGGCTCTTTACTGATTGGGGCAGCAAGCACCGGCTGGGTGGAGAGTAGAGCTTTGAGCTCTGCGAACGCTGCATCAGCTTCTGGAGTCCACTCGAACTTGTCAGACTTCTTCATCAGTCGGTAAAGAGGCAACGCCTTTTCACCGAGACGAGAAATGAATCGACTTAGAGCGGCCAAGCAACCTGTAAGCTTCTGGACATCGTGTACACGCACAGGGCGCTTCATCCGGAGTATGGTGCCAACTTTCTCGGGATTGGCGTCGATTCCTCGTTCGGAAACGAGGAAACCGAGTAACTTTCCACCTGGAACTCCGAATGTGCACTTTGATGGATTGAGCTTGATATCATATCTCCTGAGGTTAGCAAAGGTTTCGGCAAGGTCAGTCAGTAGGTCGGAACCTTTCCGTGACTTAACCACAATATCATCCATGTATGCTTCTACGTTCCGACTGATCTGAGTGAGCAAACACTTCTGAATCATCCTCATGAACGTGGCTCCAGCATTCTTGAGGCCGAAGGGCATGGTGACATAACAGAAGCACCCGAATGGGGTGATGAAAGCCGTTTTGATCTCGTCGGGTCCATACAGACGGATCTGATGGTACCCTGAATAAGCATCTAGAAAAGACAAACGCTCACACCCCGCGGTCGAGTCGACTACCTGGTCGATGTGGGGGAGAGGGAAATGATCTTTCGGGCAGGCCTGATTGATATGTTTAAAGTCAATGCACATGCGAAGTGACTTGTCCTTCTTGGGGACCATGACAACATTGGCGAGCCACTCGGAGTGGTAAATCTCTCGGATGAACTCCGCTGCTAAGAGCCGAGCCACCTCCTCGCCAATAGCTTTCCTCTTCTGGACAGCGGACCGTCGAAGATGTTCTTTCACAGGCTTGAACTTCGGGTCGACTCATAAACGGTGCTCAGCCAGCCCCCTGGGAACTCCAGGCATGTCAGAAGGCTTCCATGCGAAGATGTCCCAGTTCTCATGGAGGAACTGGATGAGCGCTTCTTCCTATTTGGAGTCGAGCGTCATTGAGATGTGAGTCGGGGCAGCATCAGGGTCGGTCGGATGAATGTGGGCTGGCTTAGTTTCACCGGACGACTAAAAAGCAGATTCTGAAGCAGGCTTCTTGGCTCGTAGCAATTCACTCGGATCAGCAGTCTTCTGGTACTCTTGCAGCTCAACAACTGCCATCTGAGCGTCAGCAATCTTTGATCCTTTCTGAAAACACTCCTCTGCTTTCTTCCGATTGCCTGTAACGGTGATCACACCTCTGGGGCCGGGCATCTTCAACTTAAGATACACGTAGCACGGTCGAGCCATGAAGCGTGCGTAAGCTGGCCCGCCCAAAATGGCATGATAAGCACTTTGGAAGTCCACAACCTTGAATGTCAACTTTTCCTTGCGGTAATTCTTTGAATCACCGAAAACCACATCAAGAGCGATTTGGCCGAGTGATTTGGCTTTCTTCCCAGGAATGACTCCGTGGAAGCTCGTGTTACTGGTACTGAGCCTGGACATCGAAATGCCCATTCCTTTCAATGTTTCAGCATACAATATGTTCAGGCCACTGCCACCATCCATCAGGACTTTGGTCAATCGAGTGCCTTTGACAACCGGGTCGACCACCAAAGCTTGCCTCCCAGGGGTGGCAATGTGCGTAGGGTGATCAGACTGGTCAAATGTGATGGCAGTCTAAGACCACTTCAGATAACTGGGTGTTGCCGGAGCAACCATATTCACCTCACGGTTAATGACTTTCAGTCGACTTTTGCTTTCGACATTAGCAAAAATCATCAGGGTGGAATTGATTTGGGGGTATCCATCGTCACTATCTTCCTTGTCCTCAACTCTGTCCGACTCTTTTTCCTTATCTTTGGACTATTTGCCCTAAAACTGCTGGATCAGGAGCCGGCACTGTCGAGTGGTATGCTTTGGGTAAATAAAATTACCCTCTTCATCTTTCTTGGTGTGGATGTGACATGGCAGATCCAAAACATCATTTCCATCTTGATCCTTGACTTTCTTGGGCTTTCAGGGGCCTTTGGGTTTTCCCTTGAAATTTCCCTGGGTTACGGCCAGGGCCTCCCCAGGGGCGGCTGGCTCGGCCTTCCGCTTCTGTTTCCGACTGGAATTGCCTCCGGTTTCCTGGGCGACTGCTTTCTGCTTGCCACTCCGGAGTCGATCTTCATATTCTCCGTTAGCGTATTTGGTGGCAATTTCCATCATCTGATTCAGGGACATTTCTTCGGTCCGACCGAACTTCAGGTTCAACTCTCTGTTCTTGACGCCTTCTTTAAAGGCACAAACTGCTTGGTGATCCGGTACGTTCTCAACTGTGTGATGCAAAGTGATCCACCTCTGGATGTAATCCCTCAGAGTTTCCCTCGGTTTCTGCACGCAAGACCGCAATTCTGTAAGGCCTGCAGGTCGCTTGCATGTTCCTTCAAAGGTCGTGACAAACACTCGAGAGAGATCCTCCCAAGTGTAGATGCTGTTGGGTGCTAACTGATTCAGCCACGCTCTGGCCGAGCCCTCTAACAGAAGAGGCAAATGCTTCATGGCCACCTCATCATTGCCACCGCCAATTTGTACAGCCACTCGGTAATCTTTGAGCCAAGTGTCAGGCTTAGACTCACCGGTGAACTTGCTGACTCCAGTCGCCAACCTGAAGTTGGGAGGAATCACTGCGGCTCTGATGGCTCGACTGAAACACTCTGGCCCCGAAACATGTACTCTGCTGCTGACAGGCGCATCTCTGTTGTGGCCTTCCCGATGAGCTCTGTTCCTGTCAATCAAACCTTGAACGAGGATAGACCTCGCATCAAAGCCTGGGTCCCTGGGGTCGACTAGAATCCTCTGCCCAACACTATGAGGGCGCCTGTCATCTCGATGTCGAGGCGCATATGACCCACTCCTCGGGAAAGGGGTTGGCACTCGACGTCGATCATCACGATCGGATCGGTGATCATACTGCTCATTCCTTCTATACTGATCATGCTGGTCACCACGTCCCTCACGCCTCGGGGGCGATCTCGGGCTGTGAGCTGACTGGACTGTATCTGTTGCAACGGATCGACTGTGGATCCTATTCCGCGATTGAGAAACAGCGGAATTCTGGTTTCCCGCCGCCTGGAGCAACGCTCTGATCTGCAACAAGCCCCTGCCAGCCTCCGACTGGGAGGGCTGAATCGATTCTGCTATACGGGCCGCGGTGGCCAAATTCTGAACTGGGGTTCGGTATACCTGCGTCGGCGGGAAGAGCTGACGTCGACTAGACTCGGGAGCCCGCAGACGCGCTTGCTCGTCGAGTGCTCGCTGGAGATTCTCTAGTCGAGTGCGCTCGGCCAAGTTAGCCAAGCGTGCGTCCTCCAAGGCCCGGGCCTCAGGGGTCTCTCCGACGATAGGAGTGTGGAGTGCGTCCATGTTCCGGCGGCGAAGCTCCTCTCGCTGTAATGACGTGAGAGGTTCGGGGAGATACTCATCGTGGGGATGCGACGGGTCGCCCCCACCCGCGCCTCCATCGGCGCGAGGGAAACCGGGAGGACTGTGCGTTCCATCTACCGCCAGAACCTCAGCCGCTGGGTCGCTGCTGTCGCACTCGGATGCGGTCTCCGCGGAGCCAGTCGACAGGTCGAACAGGCCGTAGAGGGATTCGTCGGGCTCGATTGCCGCGACTTGTGGGGCGGCCGACTGGCGAGCCACGGCATGCCTCACCCACCTCTGAAGTCTCGACCGACCGGAGCGCTTGCGCCGGTGGGAGACAGAGCGGGGAGACGATACGGGGGCCGACCGATACTGGGTCGACGGTTGCTGCAGGAGGACGCCACGAACGCATGCGCGGAAATGCGTCGCGCCGCGGACGGGGAGCGCGTCGATGTCGAGTGGTGCCTCCTGAAGTCAGGCGGAGTCGTCGGCGATGAACGTGAGCGCGCCGAGGCGGATCTCGCGGCCCTCCACCAAAACTCCGCACGAAACCATGATCAAAGGGATCGGAAAAATCGCAACTTCTCCAATCAGGCGCTAAGATTTCTGCCCCATGATGGGCGCCAACTGTCGTGGTTCTAACTCTGACAGTGATGTAGGGGGATGTGTATGGAGAGGCTAGATCTTAGCTATTGGGAAGTTGTAAACACACCAAGATGTACGAGTTCAGGCCCTTCGCGGAGGAAGTAACAGCCCTACGTCTCGGTGCCCGGAGGCGGTCGATTGGATTATAGGCGTGTGAATAACAGGGGTGCGAACCCTCCATACTGAGGAGGGGGGTGGCTTATATAGAGTTCGCCGGCCCTCTCCTGCCCTCAGTGATACCGGGTTTAAGGTACATTTAAGGTTGGGCGTTACTGGTAACGCCCCTAATAAAGTGCTATAATGACCATAAAGACTACTTAATAGCCGACCGTTTGCCTGCGGAGTGACTTTAGATCTCCTGGCAATCGAGTGGTTGGCTTCATGGTCGAGTGATAGCTTCTTGGTCGAGTGTCTTGAACCCGTCGAGTGGGATACCTTCAAGTCGATTGAAAGGTGACTTCTTCTAGGGATGTCCTTGGGTAGGGCTCTTTGGACAGGTTCGTGCCCCTACCCTAGGTACATAGCTTCATCAGCCTCCGAGTGAATGTGATGTGTGAATTACGGGACACTCGAGAAGACGGAAATAACAGAATGTAAAATGACTTAGCTGTCTGAAGGCGCGCGAGTGGCCGAGTGGTGACGAGGCGATGGTGACAGTCGACCTTCGTCTCGGTGTCCTTGCGGATAGGGATGGAGCACACATTATACTTGTGATGCAGCTCCTTGAGTTAGAGGTTTGCTCTTGTCCCAGTCAGATTTTGGCTACTTAGGTGAGTCCTTGGACTGCAGCTAAGCCTCCGAGTGGGAAGCTTGCTCTCCACTCGGTAGGATTTCAAACACTTTGGCGAGTACTGGACTGCAGCTAAGCCCCCGAGTGGGAGGTTTGCTCTCCACTCGGTAGGATTTTTTTTTAAACTTAGGCGAGTACTGGACTGCAGCTAAGCCCCCGAGTGGGAAGTTTGCTCTCCACTCGGCAGGAATTTTTTTTCAACCTTAGGTGAGTACTGGACTGCAGCTAAGCCCCCGAGTGGGAGGTTTGCTCTCCACTCGGTAGGATTTTTTCAAACTTAGGCGAGTACTAGACTGCAGCTAAGCCCCCGAGTGGGAGGTTTGCTCTCCACTCGGTAGGATTTTTTCAAACTTAGGCGAGTACTGGACTGCAGCTAAGCCCCCGAGTGGGAGGTTTGCTCTCCACTCGGTAGGATTTTTTTTAAACTTAGGCGAGTACTGGACTGCAGCTAAGCCCCCGAGTGGGAGGTTTGCTCTCCACTCGGTAGGATTTTTTTCAAACTTAGGCAAGTAATGGACTGCAGCTAAGCCCCCGAGTGGGAGGTTTGCTCTCCACTCGGTAGGATTTTTTCAAACTTAGGCGAGTACTGGACTGCAGCTAAGCCCCCAAGTGGGAGGTTTGCTCTCCACTCGGTAGGATTTTTTGAACTTAGGCGAAACAGATTCGCAGCTAAGCCCCCGAGTGAGAGGCTGACTCATCACTCGGTAGGATTTCTTGAACTTAGGCGAAAAAGATTCGCAGCTAAGTCACTCACTGAGGGATGCCGAGTGGTGATGAGGTGACCAACCGAGTGGCGACACGCGGGGCGGCCGAGTGGTGATGAGGTGACCAACCGATGGCGACGCGCGGGGTACCCGAATGGTGATGAGGTGACCAACCGATGATGACGCGCGGGGCGGCTGAATGGTGATGAGGTGACCAACAGAGTGGCGACGCGCGGGGCGGCCAAGTAGTGATGAGGTAACCAACCGATGGCGACGCGCGGGGCGGCCGAATGGTTATGAGGTGACCAACCGATGGCGACGCGTGTGGCGGCCGAATGGTGATGAGGTGACCAACCAATGACGACGCGTGGGGCGGCCGAGTGGTGATGAGGTGACCAACCGATGATGACGCGTGGGGCGGCCGAGTGGTGATGAGGTGACCAACCGATGGCGATGCGCGGGACGGCTGAGTGGTGATGAGGTGACCAACCTAGTGGCGACGCGCGGGGCGGCCAAGTGGTGATGAGGTGACCAACCGATGGCGACGCACGGAGCGGCTGAATGGTTATGAGGTGACCAACCGAGTGGCGACGTGCGGGGCGGCCGAGTGGTGATGAGGTGACCAACCGACGTGCGGGGCGACCGAGTGGTGATGAGGTGACCAACCGATGGCGACGCGCGGGGCCGCCGAGTGGTTATGAGGTGACCAACCGATGGTGACGCGCGGGGCAGCCGAGTGGTTATGAGTGACCAACCGATGGCGACGCGCGGGGCGGCCGAGTGGTGATGAGGTGACCAACCGATGGTGACGCGCGGGGCGGCCGAGTGGTTATGAGGTGACCAACTGAGTGGCGACGCGTGGGGCGGCCGAGTGGTGATGAGGTGACCAACCGATGGCGACGCGAGTGGCAGCCGAGTAAAGTAGACGCGTCCCGTGGAGTGGCGATGCACGGGGCGTCCGAGTGAAGTAGACGCATCCCGCGGAGTGACGATGAACGGGGCGTCCGAGTGAAGTAGACGTGTCCCGCGGAATGACGATGCGCGGGGCGTACGAGTGAAGTAGACACGTCCGGCGAAATAACGATGGGCGGGGCGTCCGAGTGAAGTAGACGTGTCCCGCGGAGTGATGATGCACGAGGCGTCCAACTGAAGTAGACGCGTCACGTGGAGTGACGATGGGCGAGGCGTCCGAATGAAGTAGACGCGTCCTGCGAAGTGACGATGTGCGGGACGTCCGAATGGTGTAGACGCGTCCCGCAAAATGATGACGCATGGGGCGTCCGAGTTGGGCAAGTTGATAATGATGCAAGCAGCTGCGTGACCACGTGCTTGGCGGCTGAGGACATGTCCAGTCGAGTAATGATGTACGGGCGGCCGAGTGACGGCGCACGAACGGCCGATCAACGCCAGTGATCTGGTTTGGTTCGAGTGAGCTAGTTCCATCCGAGTGATCATGCCAAGTTGCTGACTGCAGGGAGTTGTTGCCGAGTGCTAGGTCAGCGAAGTGGCGTACTGGTGGAAGCCAGTCCTTTCGTTTTCTTTTTTCTATATGCAGTTATTCCTCGAGGAGGTTGATTTGGTGCAGAGCTCGATCTGTTGGTTGTGGAGCAATAAATCACAAGTAATTAGGTGTAATTGCTTGACCGGCCAACACATTGAAGGAGTTGCGCACGTTCTGAACGTGTACGTAGAATGCGTGGGCCGTTTGAGTCAAGCAGACGCATCCCACGGACTGGCGACGCTCGGGGCGTCCGAGTGTTGTAGACACGTCCTACGGGGTGACGATGCGCGGGACGTCAAGTAACCATGCACGCGCGACCGAATGACGCCGGCGTGACCAGTTGAGCGACGGTGTGTAGGCGGCCAAGTCACTGCATGTTAGTTGTATATAAAAAATGCATCTGAATGAATCTGTACGTTTAGTAATCCAAATGAAAAACTCATTTGCATGTCATCGTGTTATTCGCCTGAACGAAATGTCCATCCGAATAAACTGCAGTCGGTGGACGACAACGGGACAAATGATCAGTAGCAAGTATAGCTACGAATATTATTATTTTTTTGACCCCAACGCTCCTGCAAGATACTACCTCTCTCTCAGTTTATAGGGCGTGTGCGTACCCCTAGGTCATCAATTTAACCAACCTAATACAAGTCATATATTACAAAATATATACCAACATAAACTTCGAGTTTCTACTTTCAAAAGTTATAATTTTTGTGTTATATAGTTTATATTAGGATGATAAAATTGGCAACCTAGGTATACGTGCAGGACTTGTAAACTGAAACGGAGGTAGTAGCCAGTTAGCAAGCATAGCCACGCAATTAATAGTCGGGCGGTTGCACATGCATGCATGCATGCATGCACCAATTACTGGTGCATGAATAGCAGGAGTTTTGGCTACAGTAATTAGGAATTTGGTGCAGGAAATACTCACCTGATGAGCCGCTTAATGACGCAATTACCTTAGTGAAACGGCCACCCCACGTTCTTCCATTTCCTTGCGCGATGAGGAGGTGGGCTATGCTCGCGTGCGGTTAACGCACTAGACGGGCTACAGGGTTGATCCCTTACTCCCGAATGACGGCTGCAGCGACGTGACTTGGAAACGCCGCCAGAGGGGCCGATCCGGCGCGGATGGACGTGCCAGAGGCCTGGGGGTCGTGCAGCAACCGAGTGTCCGTGTCACCGGAGTGACTGCTGAACGCCTGCTGTCACCGCAGCTAGCAGACGGGTGTGCTAGGCTTGACGGAGAAGACGAAGCGGGAGGCGCGCTGGTGGCCGCCCCGGTCGGTCCGGTCGAGCGGGCGATTCGCCTCGCGCTCGGAGTCCTCGATGGCATTGGGGTCGTCGCCTGTGAACCCGAGGTAGTGGCGCGGGTCGTCGGCACCCATGGAGGCGGCACCGCCGGAGTGCTCGGCGGAGAGGAGCCGCACACCGCCTAGCGGGGGCGCGTCCGTCCAGCGGTACCGGCCCTCGAAGATGAAGCCCATAGTGTAGAAGGAAATCGCCTGATCGACGCGTTTGTGAATGGTCATGCACGCTTGCAGTGTCGGGTGAAGATGTATCTTCTCCTCCACTTTTGCGGTGCTTGAGTTGTTCGTATGAACTGCATGAACAGTAAATTAGATGGATGAAAAACCATCTGCATCATGGCTCGATAGACGCCATGCCCCACGGTGGGCGCCAACTGTCGTGGTAACGATTTCGACAATAAGAGAGGGGTAGGATAAAGGAGCATGGTCTATCGAGATGCAAATGGGTGACACGGTGGTTTTAGCGAGTTCGGGCCTCTCACGGTGGAGATAACAATCCTACGTCTCGTGCTCCGGAGAGGCTTTGTTTTATCTGAGTATGTATCCAGATATTACAATGTGTGTTTGAGAGAGAGAGGGGAGAGTGGATCTCCATGCCTGAGCTATGTCCTGAGACTAATGGTTAGAAAGAGAAAGAGGTGGAAGAAAAGAGCCCCCTAGTCTAGTGGTGGGGATGGCTTATATAGAGTGTGCCACCCCCTCACCCCTTATGTTACACGATGGAGCATCAATGCCATAATGCCTGCCCACTACAAAACCGTCATGCTGACTATTGGTCTTTGCATATCCGAGTGAGTCACATGACCGAGTGGAATAAGCTCGTCGAGTGAAGTGTCGTGCTCCGAGTGGTTGTTGCTGTCCGAGTGACTTTCAAGTTGCGGTACATCTGGATGGCGATCTGGCCCAGGGGCCCAGTACAAAGTATACGGTGTCCATGGATAGGGCCTTTAGGTCAGGCCTGTTACCCTACCCCCAATACACGTCCTCGTCATCCACATTGGAGATTAGCTCAACGGAACAACCTACCATAGTTGAAGCACACGGTGCCTCAACATCATCTAGCACACCGGAGTACATGATCAGAAGTGAAGGTAACACCCCCATCCTTACTCTCCTTGCGTCTCTTGAGACTGAACCCTCATTTGTGTTGTTTGGCACCTGGGCAGACGACATGGACGCTTACCTCAATGGTCTCATGAATGATAATGCCAATCCTGACAACCTCTTTGACGATGAATATTACCTGTTTGCTGGTGAAGGTATGTACACCCGCTTGAGCGTGATCCACATGTTGGGGGTATCTCACTAATTAGAAACATTGTTTGCAGGCTCAGATGTTGATGACATGGAGCACAACGAATTGGAAGACTCAAGGCACAATAACTATGCCGACCATGATCCATTTGACTATGTGTACTCAAACCTCCCAGCCAACACACACATCCTGAAGCACGCTGCGAACTGCGACCACTGCAAGGCTAAGAAGTTTGTGTCCGAGACCCCGGGATTCTGCTGTTGCAGTGGGCAGATCGAGCTGAAGCAACCGGAGCCCATCCCGGAGCTCATGAGGCTTTGGTCTAGCACTGATGTGGACTCTAGACATTTTTGGGAGAACATACGGTTCTTCAACGGCCACTTCTCCTTCACAACCCTCGGTGTCAGCCTCGATGAAAGCTACACAAACATGAAGTCTGGGGTGTACACGTTTCGGGCGCACGGCACCATCTACCACAACGTTCATTCCTTCGGGCCAACATCCCGTCCAGAGCATCTACAGTTGTACTTCTACGACGACGACCCAGGCCTAACCCATCGCAAGGATGCCACCAAAAAATTAGACCAAGATGTCGTCAGAAAGTTAGTGGACATACTCAGGGAAAACCCGTACTCCCAGCAGTTTAGGAGTTTGGGTGCGCACAGGGACAACCTCAACGATTACAGGATAGACCTCAACACTGACCAGAGACTAGACCAAAGGAAGTATAATAGACCTCTGTCATCCGAGGTCGCTGCAATTTGAGTGGAGGGCACTGACCTAGAGAAGAGGTTCGATCGTAGGATTACACTTTGCAGGAATGACAACCAGAGGCACAGTATACATGTGACGGCTGGCTCGTATGACCCGCTCTCTTACCCACTCTTCTACCCAAGGGGGGAGCTCGGTTGGCACCCGAAACTACCTAAACGTGATGTCCCTTGGCCGGTTGTGCAACAACCAAGAGGTGGACGTGATGATGATGATGAAGCAGGTAAGCCTTATGCGTATTATGTCGTTTTGATGAATTGTATAGTTCTCATATGAATCCTAACTTCCGCGTTACTCATCCATGTGCAGAGGGGAATAGCAGGTTATGCGTCTTGGTGAGAGACTACTACTGTTACATGCTGCAGACACGACCTGGGATATTCAATCCCATACTCTGTGGAGCACAATTGCTCCAGCAATGGGGGGTGGACATGTACATCAAGATTGAGAGCTGTAGATTGAAGTGGTACAGGAAGAACCAGACAAAGATCCGTGCTGACCTGTATAAAGAAGTTGTTGATGCAATTACATCCGAAGAGACCCGGGCAAGCGTTGTTGGAGTAAGGATAGTGCTCCCTGGAACGTACCCAGGTGGCGACCGCGACATGAAGCGGAGGCATATGGATGCCATGGCAATAGTCCATACCTACGGGAAGCCTGACATCTTCTTGACCATGACCTGCAACCCTAACTGGGAAGAGATAACGAATGAGTTGTTTCCTGGTCAGACAGCGCAAGACCGACCTGATCTTGTGGCTCGTGTGTTCCATGGCAAGCTAGAGGCTATGAAAGAGATGTTGTTCAAGAAGAATATCCTGGGTGTTGTTGTCGCACATGTATACATAGTCGAGTTCCAGAAGAGGGGCCTCCCCCACGCACACTTTTTGTTGATCATGGATTTTGCAGTACGACCGACTTATTTCTGCCGAACTCCCAGACAAGCAGAAGTATCCTGAACTCCACGCCTTGGTGGTGAAACATATGATGCATGGACCATGCGGTGCTCTCAACCCCAAAAATGTGTGCATGCAACAGAACGAGTGCAAGTGCAGATACCCGCGGCCGTTCAATGAAAACACGGCACATGGAAAGGACTCATACCCAGTTTATCATCGTCGAGATGATGGTCGGCAGGCTAAGGTCCGGGGTAAAATGTTGGACAACAGATGGGTTGTGCCATATAACCCTTACCTTCTACGTATGTTCAATTGCCACATCAACGTTGAGGTTTGCTCCAGCATAAAGGTCGTTAAATACCTTTACAAGTACATATACGAGGGCCATGATAGGGCTTCTTTCAGCATCGACCAACCCGACACCGATGGTAACATTGATGAGATCAAAAGATACGTAGACGCGAGGTGGGTTACTCTTCCAGAGGCGATGTCGAGGATATTTGGCTTCCCCTTGTGTGACAATGACCCGCCTGTCCTACAGTTGTCTCTTCATCTCCCGAATATGCATAGGGTGGCATTCAATGAGCAAGCTCACTTGACCGACGTAGTCGCCTCTGAGAATGCTTCCAAATCCATGTTGACAAAGTATTTCAAAGCTAACCAAAACCACCCGTGGGCTAGGAATATATTGTACAAGGATTTTCCTGGAAGGTTCACATGGCAGAAGGGTAAGAAGTATTGGAAAGAGTGGGTGGAGCGTTGTCAGATAGGTCGAATTGTGTCTGCCAATCCTGCCGAGGGGGAGCGATACTATCTGCGTGTGCTGCTAAACCATGTTGCTGGCAAGACATTCTATGAGGACATGCTCACCGTGGACGGTAGGCTATGCAGGAGCTTTAGAGAGGTTGCCGAAAGGTTGGGACTCATCGAGGCAGATAACACGCTCGACGACTGTCTTACCGAGGCAGAGCAGTGGGCAATGCCATGTTCTCTCAGGAGGCTCTTCGCAACAATTTTGGTGCACTGTGAGCCAGGCGACGTGTGTGGTTTATGGGATAGGCACTTCGAGCCTATGTCTGATGACTATCGGAAATCACACACGTGCCCGATTGAGGTGCAACAGATGGTGTTGCTTGACATTAGGGGTATGTTGCAGTCCATGGGCAAAGACATAGCCGATTTCGCTCTTCCATGCATTGACGATGCGTTCGACCCAAACGAGGGCGAGGCCAGAGAAGTGATCGAGGAATCCAACATCGATTTTGACATCAATGACACTAAATTGGCATCGTCGCTAAACTTGGAGCAGAGGATTGCATACGATGAGATACTAGCTGCTGTTGAACGCGGTGATGGGGGTGTGTTCTTTGTTGATGGCCCGGGAGGTATAGGGAAGACCTTCCTGTACAGGGCACTGCTCGCCAAGGTTCGAAGCGAGGGAAACATCGCTATCGCTACCGCGACGTCAGGTGTCGCCGCTTCTATCATGCCTGGAGGCAGGACTGCCCACTCGAGGTTCAAGATCCCATTGAGCTGCGACGATGGCGCCTCATGCACCTTCACGAAGCAGAGTGGTACCGCCAAGCTACTAAGGATGGCCTCATTGATACTATGGGACGAGGCCACCATGACTAAGCGACAGGCGGTCGAGGCACTCGACAACAGCATGCGCGACATCATGGGAAGACGGGACCGACCCTTTGAAGGAAAAATTGTTGTGTTTGGCGGGGACTTCAGGCAGGTGCTTCCAGTCGTCAGGAGGGGGTCCCGGGGTCAGATAATCGATGCAACCCTCCGAAGTTCACATCTCTGGAAGGGTATGCGCCAGCTAAGGCTCGTCACCAACATGAGGGCTCATAATGACACCTGGTTTGCGGATTACTTGCTAAGGGTAGGCAATGGTACCGAGGAAGTTGACGATCAAGGAAACATACGACTCCCTGAAGATATTTGTGTGTCGTCTACAGGCGAGGGTGACGACCTGGAGAAGCTGATTGACCGTGTGTTTCCGAGACTAGATGACAACATGTCTGATCCGAATTACATGACTTCACGCGCAATCCTCTCCACCACGAACGACAACGTCGACAAGATAAACATACACATGGTAGAGCGTTTTCGGGGGGAAGAAGTAATCTACCATAGCTTTGACAGTGCAGAAGACGACCCATATGGCTACTATGCTCCTGAGTTCCTAAATGGACTGACTCCCAACGGTCTGCCTCCGCATGCACTCAAACTGAAGCTCAACTGCCCTGCCATACTTCTGAGGAACATTGATTCGGCTAATGGTCTGTGTAATGGGACGAGGCTTGTGGTGCGAGGTTTCGAGAGGAACGCCATCGACGCAGAAATCGTGATCGGACAACACGCAGGTAGGAGGGTATTCCTTCCTCGAATACCCCTATGCCCGTCTGACAACGACATGTTTCCATTCAAGTTCAAGAGAAGCAATTTCCTGTAAGGCTTAGCTTTGCTATGACGATTAACAAGGCTCAAGGACAGACGATTCCGATTATTGGCGTGTACCTACCTAATCCGGTGGTTTATCATGGTCAACTCTATGTCGCATTGTCTTGAGCCACCGCGAAGAGAAATATAAAGATCCTCATTGAGAAGGAGAAGGATAGGGAGAATGGCAAGAAGCAAAGCAGTAAATCAAAGAAGCGAAAATGACCTACCTTGTCCTTACAAACCTCGATGAAGAACATCGTCTATAAGGAAGTCCTTACAGGCTGAAGTCCGCTCTTAAATATGACAGAGGATTTACTCTTATGCTACAGATAAGTTGGTGCTCTTCGGTGTTCTTGTACAGATATCTTATCTTTCGATGTTAGCAATTAAACCTTATTATGTTTATACAACAAGTCAAATATTAATAATATTGCCTCGGATTTGTGACTTTGCAAGTTGCCAATTTTTGTTGTATGTGACATTATTTTCCCTTTTGCTGGATTGCTTATATATATTATTCTTTTGTTGTTTTGTAATCAATCATCTACTACATCTAAACTCGGCTTTGTTTTCCTGCACAAATTTTGCACACTACCTGGGTCACTCCGTTGTTGTAAAACTAGACTCCACTGGAGTGTTCTACATTAGATAAGTTTTTATGATGCAGCCCCAAAGCATGCAATTCTGAACATGCAGAAAACAAAAAAATATAAGCATGTAAACAATAATATTACACCAAAAATATCACAGCTATATAAACTTTCATCTCTGTTACTAATTAGGAAGAAGGTCATTTCTACTGAAACTACAATGACAATGTCACTAGACTAGAAAACAACTGAATCTTTAATCCCAGTGCAGTAGTGAAACACTTAACCTTTAGGCATGTTTGCATGCTTTCAGTACTGTCACAATTCAGGCCATATTCGTTTGACATAATTTTCATGGTTTGGTGCTGAAAATTGGCAGTGTATTGTGAAATAACAGTACTCACAGTGTTGGGGAACGTTGCAGAAAACAAAAATTTTCCTACTCGTTTCACCAAGATCATCTAGGAGTTCATCTAGCAATGAGTGATTAGATGCATCTACATACCTTTGTAGTTCGCGCACGGAAGCGTTCAAAAGAACGGTGATGATGTAGTCGTACTCGACGTGATCCAAATCACCGATGACCAGCGCCGAACGGACGGCACCTCCGCGTTCAACACACGTACGGGACGGGAGACGTCTCCTCCTTCTTGATCCAACAAGGGGGGAGGAGAGGTTGATGAAGATCCAGCAGCACGACGGCGTGGTGGTGGATGCAGGGCGTCACAGCAGCAGGGCTTCGCCGAGACTACGAGGGAGAGACGTAACGGGGGGAGATGGAGACGCCAGGGGCTGGTGTGAAATCCCTCCTCTCCCCCCCACTATATATAGGGGTGCCAGGGGGGGCGCCGGCCCTAGTAGATGAGATCTACTAGGGGGGGCGGCGGCCAAGGGGAGGTTTCCCTCCCCCCCAAGGCACCTAGGGGTGCCTTCCACCACATGGACTCTTCCATGGTGGAAACCCTAGGCGCATGGGCCTATAGGGGCTGGTGCCCTTGGCCCATCTAGGCCAAGGCGCACCCCCTACAGCCCATGTGGCCCCCCGGGACAGGTGGCCCCACCCGGTGGACCCCCGGGACCCTTCCGGTGGTCCCGGTACAATACCGATAACCCCGAAACTTGTCCCGATGCCCGAAATAGCACTTCCTATATATAATTCTTTACCTCCGGACCATTCCGGAACTCCTCGTGACGTCCGGGATCTCATCCGGGACTCCGAACAACATTCGGGTTTCTGCATATACATATCTTCATAACCCTAGCGTCACCGAACCTTAAGTGTGTAGACCCTACGGGTTCGGGAGACAAGCAGACATGACCGAGACGACTCTCCGGTCAATAACCAACAGCGGGATCTGGATACCCATGTTGGCTCCCACATGCTCCACGATGATCTCATCGGATGAACCACGATGTCGAGGATTTAATCAATCCCGTACGCTATTCCCTTTGTCTATCGATATGTTACTTGCCCGAGATTCGATCGTCGGTATCCCAATACCTCGTTCAATCTCGTTACCGGCAAGTCACTTTACTCGTACCGTAATGCATGATCCCGTGACCAGACACTTGGTCACTCTGAGCTCATTATGATGATGCATTACCGAGTGGGCCCAGTGATACCTCTCCGTCATACGGAGTGACAAATCCCAGTCTTGATCCATGTCACCCAACAGACACTTTCGGAGATACCCGTAGTCTACCTTTATAGTCACCCAGTTACGTTGTGACGTTTGGCATACCCAAAGCACTCCTACGGTATCCGGGAGTTACACGATCTCATGGTCTAAGGAAAAGATACTTGACATTGGAAAACTCTAGCAAACGAACTATACGATCTTGTGCTATGTTTAGGATTGGGTCTTGTCCATCACATCATTCTCCCAATGATGTGATCTCGTTATCAATGACATCCAGTGTCCATAGTCAGGAAACCATGACTATCTGTTGATCAACGAGCTAGTCAACTAGAGGCTCACTAGGGACATGTTGGTGTCTGTTATTCACACATGTATTACGATTTCCGGATAACACAATTATAGCATGAATAAAGACAATTATCATGAACAAGGAAATATAATAATAATGCTTTTATTATTGCCTCTAGGGCATATTTCCAACAGTCTCCCACTTGCACTAGAGTCAATAATCTAGTTACATTGTGATGAATCGAACACCCATGGAATTCTGGTGTTGATCATGTTTTGCTCTAGGGAGAGGTTTAGTCAACGGATCTGCTATATTCAGGTCCGTATGTACTTTACAAATCTCTATGTCTCCATCTTGAACATTTTCACGAATGGAGTTGAAGCGACGCTTGATGTGCCTTGTCTTCTTGTGAAACCTGGGCTCCTTGGCAAGTGCAATAGCTCCAGTGTTGTCACAGAAGAGCTTGATCGGCCCCGACGCATTGGGTATGACTCCTAGGTCGGTGATGAACTCCTTCACCCATATTGCTTCATGTGCTGCCTCCGAGGCTGCCATGTACTCCGCTTCACATGTAGATCCCGCCACGACGCTTTGCTTGCAACTGCACCAGCTTACTGCCCCACCATTCAAAATATACACGTATCCGGTTTGTGACTTAGAGTCATCCAGATCTGTGTCGAAGCTAGCGTCGACGTAACCCTTTACGACGAGCTCTTCGTCACCTCCATAAACGAGAAACATTTCCTTAGTCCTTTTCAGGTACTTCAGGATATTCTTGACCGCTGTCCAGTGTTCCTTGCCGGGATTACTTTGGTACCTTCCTACCAAACTGACGGCAAGGTTAACATCAGGTCTGGTACACAGCATGGCATACATAATAGAACCTATGGCTGAGGCATAGGGGATGACGCTCATCTCTTCTATATCTTCTGCCGTGGTCGGACATTGAGCTGAGCTCAATTTCATACCTTGTAACACAGGCAAGAACCCCTTCTTGGATTGATCCATATTGAACTTCTTCAATATCTTATCAAGGTATGTGCTTTGTGAAAGACCTATGAGGCGTCTCGATCTATCTCTATAGATTTTGATGCCTAATATATAAGCAGCTTCTCCAAGGTCCTTCATTGAAAAACTTTTATTCAAGTAGGCCTTGATGCTGTCCAAGAGTTCTATATCATTTCCCATCAAAAGTATGTCATCTACATATAATATGAGAAATGCTACAGAGCTCCCACTCACTTTCTTGTAAACGCAGGCTTCTCCATAAGTCTGTGTAAACCCAAACGCTTTGATCATCTCATCAAAGCGAATGTTCCAACTCCGAGATGCTTGCACCAGCCCATAAATCGAGCGTTGGAGCTTGCACACTTTGTCAGCATTCTTAGGATCGACAAAACCTTCCGGCTGCATCATATACAATTCTTCCTTAAGGAAACCATTAAGGAATGCCGTTTTGACGTCCATTTGCCATATTTCGTAATCATAGAATGCGGCAATTGCTAACATGATTCGGACGGACTTCAGCTTCGCTACCGGTGAGAAAGTCTCATCGTAGTCAACCCCTTGAACTTGTCGATAACCCTTAGCGACAAGCCGAGCTTTATAGATGGTCACATTACCATCCGCGTCTGTCTTCCTCTTAAAGATCCATTTATTTTCTATGGCTCGCCGCTCAATGGGCAAGTCAGTCAAAGTCCATACTTTGTTTTCATACATGGATCCTATCTCGGATTTCATGGCTTCTAGCCATTTGTCGGAATCCGGGCCCGCCATCGCTTCTTCATAGTTCGAAGGTTCACCGTTGTCTAACAGCATGATTTCCAAGACAGGGTTGCCGTACCACTCTGGTGCGGAACGTGTCCTTGTGGACCTTCGAATTTCAGTAGGGGCTTGATCAGAAGTATCTTGATCATTGTCATTAACTTCCTCTCTAGTCGGTGCAGGCACCTCAGGAACATTTTCTTGAGTTGCGCCATTTTCCGGTTCAAGAGGTAATACTTCATCAAGCTCTACTTTCCTCCCACTTACTTCTTTCGAGAGAAACTCTTTCTCCAGAAAGGACCCATTCTTGGCAACAAAGATCTTGCCTTCGGATCTGAGGTAGAAGGTGTACCCAATAGTTTCTTTTGGGTATCCTATGAAGACGCATTTTTCCGACTTGGGTTCGAGCTTTTCAGGTTGAAGTTTCTTGACATAAGCATCGCATCCCCAAACTTTTAGAAACGACAGCTTAGGTTTCTTCCCAAACCATAATTCATACGGTGTCGTCTCAACGGATTTCGACGGAGCCCTATTTAAAGTGAATGCGGCAGTCTCTAAAGCATAGCCCCAAAAGAAAGCGGTAAATCGGTAAGAGACATCATAGATCGCACCATATCTAACAGAGTGCGATTACGACGTTCGGACACACCATTACGCTGAGGTGTTCCAGGCGGCGTGAGTTGTGAAACTATTCCACATTTTCTTAAGTGTGCCCCAAACTCGTGACTCAAGTATTCTCCTCCACGATCTGATCGTAGAAACTTGATTTTCCTGTCACGTTGATTTTCAACCTCACTCTGAAATTCCTTGAACTTTTCAAAGGTTTCAGACTTGTGTTTCATTAAGTAGATATACCCATACCTACTTAAATCATCAGTGAGGGTGAGAACATAACGATAGCCACCGCGAGCCTCAACACTCATTGGACCGCACACATCAGTATGTATGATTTCCAATAAGTCGGTTGCTCGCTCCATTGTTCCTGAGAACGGAGTCTTGGTCATTTTACCCATAAGGCATGGTTCGCATGTGTCAAATGATTCATAATCAAGAGACTCTAAAAGTCCATCAGCATGGAGCTTCTTCATGCGTTTGACACCTATGTGACCAAGGCGGCAGTGCCACAGGTATGTGGGACTATCATTATCAACCTTACTTCTTTTGGTACTCACATTATGAACATGTGTAGCATCACGTTCGAGATTCATAAAGAATAAACCATTCACCATAGGAGCATGACCATAAAACATATCTCTCATAAAAATGGAACAACCATTATTCTCAGATTTAAAAGAGTAGCCATCTCGAATTAAACGAGATCCCGATACAATGTTCATGCTCAAAGCTGGCACTAAATAACAATTATTAAGGTTTAAAACTAATCCCGAAGGGAGATGCAGAGGTAGCGTGCCGACGGCGATCACATTGACCTTGGAACCATTCCCGACGCGCATCGTCACCTCGTCCTTTGCCAGTTTCCGCTTATTCCGCAGCCCCTGCTTTGAGTTACAAATGTGAGCAACTGCACCGGTATCAAATACCCAGGAGCTACTACGGGCACTAGTAAGGTACACATCAATTACATGTATATCACATATACCTTTTGTTTTGCCGGCCTTCTTATCCGCTAAGTACTTAGGGCAGTTCCGCTTCCAGTGACCGCTTCCCTTGCAATAAAAGCACTCAGTCTCGGGCTTGGGTCCATTCTTTGGCTTCTTCCCGGCAGCTTGCTTGCCGGGCGCGGCAACCTCCTTGCCGTCCTTCTTGAAGTTCTTTTTACCCTTGCCTTTCTTGAACTTAGTGGTTTTATTGACCATCAACACTTGATGTTCCTTCCTGACTTCTACCTCTGCTGATTTCAGCATAGCAAATACTTCAGGAATGGTCTTTTCCATCCCCTGCATATTGAAGTTCATCACAAAGCTCTTGTAGCTTGGTGGAAGCGACTGGAGGATTCTGTCAATGACCGCATCATCCGGGAGATTAACTCCCAGCTGAGTCAAGCGGTTATGCAACCCAGACATAGTGAGTATGTGCTCACTGACAGAACTGTTTTCCTCCATCTTACAGCTGAAGAATTTGTCGGAGACTTCATATCTCTCGACCCGGGCATGAGCTTGGAAAACCATTTTCAGCTCTTCGAACATCTCATATGCTCCATGTCTCTCAAAACGCTTTTGGAGCCCCGGCTCTAGGCTGTAAAGCATGCCGCACTGAACGAGGGAGTAGTCATCGAACGTGCCTGCCAAGCGTTCATAACATCTTGTTCTGCAGGGAGAACGGGTGCGTCACCAAGCGGTGCTTGTAGGACATAATCTTTCTTGGCAGCTATGAGGATGATCCTCAGGTTCCGGACCCAGTCCGTATAGTTGCTGCCATCGTCTTTCAGCTTGGTTTTCTCTAGGAACGCGTTGAAGTTGAGGACTACGTTGGCCATTTAATCTACAAGACATATTGTAAAATATTTAGACTAAGTTCATGATAATTAAGTTCAACTAATCAAATTATTAATGAACTCCCACTTAGATTAGACATCCCTCCAGTCATCTAAGTATTACATGATCCGAGTTAACTAGACCGTGTCCGATCATCACGTGAGACGGACTAGTCAACATCGGTGAACATCTTCATGTTGATCGTATCTACTATACGACTCATGCTCGACCTTTCGGTCTTCTGTGTTCCGAGGCCATGTCTGTACATGCTAGGCTCGTCAAGTCAACCTAAGTGTTTGCATGTGTAAATCTGTCTTACACCCGTTGTATGTGAACGTCTGAATAAAACACCCGATCATCACGTGGTGTTTTGAAACAGCGAACTGTCGCAACGGTGCACAGTTAGGGGGAACACTTCTTGAAATTATTATGAGGGATCACCTTATTTACTACCGTCGTTCTAAGTAAACAAGATGCAAAACATGATAAACATCACATGCAATCAAATAATAAACGTGACATGATATGGCCAATATCACATAGCTCCTTTGATCTCCATCTTGGGGCTCCATGATCATCTTGTCACCGGCTTGACACCATGATCTCCATCATCATGATCTCCATCATCGTGTCTCCATGAAGTTGCTCGCCAACTATTACTTCTACTACTATGGCTAACGCGTTTAGCAATAAAGTAAAGTAATTTACATGGCGTTTCTTGATGACACGCAGGTCATATAAAAGAATAAAGACAACTCCTATGGCTCCTGCCGGTTGTCATACTCATCGACATGCAAGTCGTGATTCCTATTACAATAGCATGAACATCTCATACATCACATATAGATCATTCATCATTCATCACAACTTTGGCCATATCATATCACAAACCACTTGCTGCAAAAACAAGTTAGACGTCCTCTAATTGTTGTTGCAAGTTTTACGTGGCTGAATTAGGGTTCTAGCAAGAACGTTTTCTTACCTACGTTAAAGCCACAACGTGATTTGTCAACTTCTATTTACCCTTCATAAGGACCCTGTTCATCGATTCCGCTCCAACTAAAGTAGGAGAGACAGACACCCGCCAGCCACCTTATGCAACTAGTGCATGTTAGTCGGTGGAACCGGTCTCACGTAAGCGTACGTGTAAGGTTGGTCCGGGCCGCTTCATCCCACAATACCGCTGAAGCAAGAAAGGACTAGTAACGGCAAGAAAGTTGACAAATCTACGCCCACAACAAATTGTGTTCTACTCGCGCAAGAAGAACTACGCATAGACCTAGCTCATGATGCCACTGTTGGGGAACGTTGCAGAAAACAAAAATTTTCCTACTCGTTTCACCAAGATCATCTAGGAGTTCATCTAGCAACGAGTGATTAGATGCATCTACATACCTTTGTAGATCGCGCACGGAAGCGTTCAAAAGAACGGTGATGATGTAGTCGTACTCGACGTGATCCAAATCACCGATGACCAGCGCCGAACGGACGGCACCTCCGCGTTCAACACACGTACGGGACGGGAGACGTCTCCTCCTTCTTGATCCAGCAAGGGGGGAGGAGAGGTTGATGAAGATCCAGCAGCACGACGGCGTGGTGGTGGATGCAGGGCGTCACAGCAGCAGGGCTTCGCCGAGACTACGAGGGAGAGACGTAACGGGGGGAGATGGAGGCGCCAGGGGCTGGTGTGAAATCCCTCCTCTCCCCCCCACTATATATAGGGGTGCCAGGGGGGCGCCGGCCCTAGTAGATGAGATCTACTAGGGGGGGCGGCGGCCAAGGGGAGGTTTCCCTCCCCCCCAAGGCACCTAGGGGTGCCTTCCACCACATGGACTCTTCCATGGTGGAAACCCTAGGCGCATGGGCCTATAGGGGCTGGTGCCCTTGGCCCATCTAGGCCAAGGCGCACCCCCTACAGCCCATGTGGCCCCCCGGGACAGGTGGCCCCACCCGGTGGACCCCCGGGACCCTTCCGGTGGTCCCGGTACAATACCGATAACCCCGAAACTTGTCCCGATGCCCGAAATAGCACTTCCTATATATAATTCTTTACCTCCGGACCATTCCGGAACTCCTCGTGACGTCCGGGATCTCATCCGGGACTCCGAACAACATTCGGGTTTCTGCATATACATATCTTCATAACCCTAGCGTCACCGAACCTTAAGTGTGTAGACCCTACGGGTTCGGGAGACAAGCAGACATGACCGAGACGACTCTCCGGTCAATAACCAACAGCGGGATCTGGATACCCATGTTGGCTCCCACATGCTCCACGATGATCTCATCGGATGAACCACGATGTCGAGGATTTAATCAATCCCGTACGCTATTCCCTTTGTCTATCGATATGTTACTTGCCCGAGATTCGATCGTCGGTATCCCAATACCTCGTTCAATCTCGTTACCGGCAAGTCACTTTACTCGTACCGTAATGCATGATCCCGTGACCAGACACTTGGTCACTCTGAGCTCATTATGATGATGCATTACCGAGTGGGCCCAGTGATACCTCTCCGTCATACGGAGTGACAAATCCCAGTCTTGATCCATGTCACCCAACAGACACTTTCGGAGATACCCGTAGTCTACCTTTATAGTCACCCAGTTACGTTGTGACGTTTGGCATACCCAAAGCACTCCTACGGTATCCGGGAGTTACACGATCTCATGGTCTAAGGAAAAGATACTTGACATTGGAAAACTCTAGCAAACGAACTATACGATCTTGTGCTATGTTTAGGATTGGGTCTTGTCCATCACATCATTCTCCCAATGATGTGATCTCGTTATCAATGACATCCAGTGTCCATAGTCAGGAAACCATGACTATCTGTTGATCAACGAGCTAGTCAACTAGAGGCTCACTAGGGACATGTTGGTGTCTGTTATTCACACATGTATTACGATTTCCGGATAACACAATTATAGCATGAATAAAGACAATTATCATGAACAAGGAAATATAATAATAATGCTTTTATTATTGCCTCTAGGGCATATTTCCAACACACAGATTATTCTACTGTTATTTATCTAGAGATGGGAGTAGGCTGAATTAGAGCGGGATTGGGCATATGGATACACACAGAAATCGAGCTGAATTGCTTTTTAAACATGTAAATGCTACTCCTTGCTGTACTTTAAAAAAATACTCCTTGATGTGCATTCAGACTCAGAATTCAGAGTGGCTAGAATTTAGTTGCAAATCAATCAGATACGGCGCACCAGCGAAGTGCTTCCACAAGTACACCTAGCAGTTCAGAACTGCAACTACTCCTACTGCAAACAAAATTCAGTAAATTTCAGTGCATCTACTGCAAACAAAATTCAGTGCATCAACTCCATGTACTCCTAGAGTACTCTTTCTTTGAAATTCAGTGCATCTACTGGAAACAAAATTCAGTAAATTTCTAGCAACTACTCCTACTGCACAAAAAATTGAGTGAATTAAGAATGCAGAGATACCTGCCACAACTTGATTCACATGTTTGGATTCAGTTGCATTGATGGATTCAGAGTACTACTGCCGGCACTCCCTGTTTCTTGGCTTGCTGAAGAAAGAAAGCAACCAACCAACAAATTCAGAGGAGGGGCTCGCAAGCAAGCAAGCAGGCCAAGAGAGCAAAGGAGGGGCTTACCATCAGCAATGCGGGAGCCGGGCAAGGTAGCGCTTGTTGAGACGGTCGATGGAGATGCCGATCGCCGGGCGCGGGGGGCGTTTCGGTTTCTTGGCCTGCTGAAGCAGCCGGAGGCGGGCAACGACGACGCGTGCTTCGAGCTGGATGAGCATGAGGTCGTGTGGCCGGCCGGCGGCAGCGATAGGGACGTGGACGGATGGTCGGCCACGCCGGTGGCTGAGGCGGCGGTGCCCCCGCGGTGCGTCGCTCAGCGCATGTCGTGCCGCAGAGCTTCGAGCTGTCGTCGCTCCTTGTGGAGGGCAGCGGCGTCAGGGAGTTATTGTCACCCTGGTCGTGCCTGTGAGGCCGGGCCGCGGCGCCGCGGCACATCAGGGGCGACAACGACGGGGCCAACGAAGAGGCAACAACGGCCCGAGAGGGAGAGGCGCCGGTGATGCGGGTGAGGGAGAGGTGCCGGCGAGGCGTGCGAGGGAGAGGAGGCGGCGGCGGTGGGAGACGAGGCCGCCGGCTGTGCGGCTGTGGGGGCGAGAGCGGAGGGAGTGTGGGTGACTCCACCGTGATCTGGATTGTGTGCGTGAGTGGAAAGGGAGTGGAGAGAGTGAGGAGAAGGAGTTGGTGGGTGCTGGTTGGCCCATGATGCGAGTGGGCTTGGGCTTCTTGGGGCCTTTGTTGTAAGAAAACAAATGCCTACAAAAATGATGTACGAAAAAAGATAGTATATATTAAAGTAAAAAGGATATAGATACATTAATTAAACATGGATCATCCAAATAAATCTTTTTTATACTTATTCCATATATTCAAAATATCACACAAAAACACAATTTTGAGTGAAGAAACAAAGTATACTTGGTTTATGTTGGAGAAGGGTGACGCTAAAAAGGGCCGAAAATTCATCGAGTTTTTCACAACATAATGATGTGGAGGCGGTGATATCTCATAAAAAACCAAAAAAGTATGCCAATTTAAATGTTATCGCACAAGGTATTCTTTTCAATGTTATTATCGATCTTTCTTTCATCATATTTCCTTTTGTATTCAGCCAATTTGTCTCATTTTAATACAAATTTGGCTCATTTTTGTATCATGACGATAGACTATGTTTGTATCCCTAGAGATATTACAGTCATCGAATCAATCATGTCTGCCCTAAGAAAACCAAGTTCGTGGACATTGAAGATGTCTTGTTATCAAACGATGATTTGGAATGCTTTATGAAGGATGGTATGTTCTTACAGGATGGTGTAAGACCAATTGCATAAACTTTGTAATTAATAATATAAACAATATATAATATCGTAAAACATATATATTATTGTCATTGTGGAATTACAGCTGGCTCATGATCATCTATGAGATAGGGCGGGTGAAAAGGTACATATTATTAGCACGTTTGTTTCTGCGAGATGAAAGAAGACGGAGAAAGAGACATAGAAGCATCAAAATTTGTTAAGTGCATCAAGTATATCTCAATAATTTTTAATAGATTTTTAGTTGGATCATCCCTTATCTGTATACATTGTTAATGTGCTATTTTTTGTTATCACTTTACATTACAAAGTTAAGTGGACTTAAATTATTATGTAATTGGGACCGTGTTATAGTGTCTCTATTTTTGACGATTTCAGAAGCCCGTGGCAACGCACGGGCATTCTACTAGTTATTATTAGGTAGAGAGGTAGAGACTAGGACATATGCCCGTGCGTTGCAACGGGAAAAACAAATTCTCGCATGTAACCATGTAATATTTGAATGCACTTACATGGCATGGTGCTCCTGGTTGTAACTCGCTCAATCATTGATTGTGGAAGATGCCCACGCGTTTCAATGAGAGAATAAGAATCCATACTTTTGACCGTGGAAGAAAGCAGTATACACATGGAAATATAGATTATAAACTAAAAATGAAGCAAAACCTGAATTTTGTGTAGATATGATGCTCTCCTTCAAGCCATGTAGTATCATGGTGTACATCAGAACAAAAAGAGAAAAAAAATATGTCGGTAGTAATTCATGCGCACTGATAAAACAATTGAAACTTCCATTCAGTATACGATATGGTGGTAGATAGAGGGGAGTAAAAATAAATTTTTCTTTTTTGCGGGGTGAGGCAAAATAGAATTGTCACCCAGGGACATAGGAAGTGTGAATCTGTGCGTAACAAAGTGCATACCTCTGCATAAATATTCAACGATTTAATGCTATAGAAAAGCCAACCTTGATTGATCAATGTAAGCTTGCACGTGTAATTGTTGAGTTCCTCCTCTTGCATACCCAAACCTGCAAATTAGCCAAGTGAGATTCGGTTTTCTTCTACACCGAAAGGACCATGGACAAAAATGACTTTGGCCTTGAAGATGAGCAAAGGAAGGTAGCATGTTACCAACAATGAAAAAGGGTAACATGTTGTCAGGGTAGCATTGCCCCGAGGATTCAAATTCTTTATAAATATTTATGTAGCACGCTAGGAGTTATGCAAAATCCATATCATGTTAGACAGAGGTACATGAACTGATGGAAAATTCAGAATTGTAGGAATATGAGAAATACCTTACTCCTCTCGCTGTAGTTATATAGAAACTGATTTAACCAGGGCATGGACTTTTACAGGATACTGGCTTTGCTTGGTTCGCTCGGTGGCATCCGGTTTCCTAATCACCCTCCGCTCGGTTGATTTTGACTTTGCGAAGCCGCATATCAAAAACCGCTGCTGCCGAAAACATCATACGCGAACCAAACATGATCTACCGTTTCAGAAGCACGGGGATTGGCATTGGAAAACGCAACACTTTCCGTTCACCAAAAACGTCGTTAGCTAGGGGATCAGAAAAGAGGAAAAATTAACGGAAATGTTAACGCCCACACGTGTGGGCATTCACAACACCGTCCAAACGCGTCCAAAGCCACCAGATGAAAAAAGCACGGATCTTGAGGCGTGTCCCAGCCACGTCATCAACTGAGCGTGTGGCAGGAAGGACGAACGTGCGACACGACTGAACACAGCTCAGTTGCCTCCCATCGCCCGCACAGAGCCCACTTCCCCACCCACACGTATCTTCTCCCCCCCCCATCCCCCCAACCCACTCCTTACCACCACATCTCAAATCCCGAGGGCGACGGCGAGGGGATTCTGGGTCGGCGTGGCTCCCCATGGCCGCCGAGGGGACAAGCAGGCGGAGGTCCTCGACTACCTCAACGACGACTAGGAGGTCGGGGTCGAGAGGACGTCCTCGACCGCGCCCATAGAGGAGAGCCTCGTCCTCGACCGCACCCAGCACCGGCGAGCTTGACGGAGGAGCCGCTCTGAGATGCGGCGGCTGCTTGGCGGTGCCCGGGGCGACGCGAACCGGCGCGCCGCGCGCTGATGCGGACGAGGCCGTCACGACCTAGCTCGAGCGGCGCCCGGTCATAGGGCCGAGATGCGGTGGCTATTGGCGGTGCCGAGTGCGACGTGGACAGGCACATCCCACACTGATGCGAGGACGCCGCCATGGTCCACGACCCTCCCATCCATCTTCAGGGTAACACTCCCTCCCTCCCTGTGTGCATCGACCGATGGATCTTTGTTGTTGCTACTGAAATCCTCATGTGGGTTTACGAATTTCTGTAGGATGTTGCTAGTTTATTGCACTATGTGATTCATCTGGTGCCTTTGATTAATTTCGTATAGCATCGAAACTAGTTAGAATCTGCTTATAGGGTAATGAACAAGAGAGCACCAGGTTTCATATCTGTGAACTTTTTTGTGGTTCAGACTTGTGATTTTTCATGGCAAATTTGACAAAAAAATTCCATGGCAATTTTGTATATGCATTAGCCATTGCAAGTTTTATCTCTGTCCTTGTTCGTGAACAATGGCATTTTGGCACATATGACTTTTTCATGTGATTTGCCATGGCACATTCTTTATCTAAAAACATGGCAAACTTGCCATGGCAACTTATCCATGTTCGAAAACATCGCAAATTTATAGATATTCCAAAAACATGGCAACTTAGTATGTTCAACAACATGGCAAACTTCCCATGGCAACTTTTGCCATGTTCGAAAATGTGTCAAAGTTGTAGATGTTGAAAAAACATTTCAACTTAATATGTTCAACGACATGGTAAACTTGCCATTCGAAAACATGTCAAAGTTGTAAATGTTCAAAAAACATGGCAACTTAGTATGTTCAACAACACGGCAAACTTGCCATGGCAACTTTTGCCATGTTCGAAAACATGTCAAAGTTGTAGAGGTTGGCAAGTTTGCCGTGTTCGGAAACATGGCAAAGTTTGTAGATGTTCGAAAACATGGCAAAGTTGTAGATGTTGAAAAAACATGGCAACTTAATATGTTCAACAACACAGCAAACTTGCCATGGCAACTTTGCCATGTTCGAAAACATCACATGTTTATAGATATTTTAAAAACATGGCATCATACTATGTTCAATGACATGGTAAACTTGCCATGAAAACTTTTGCCATGTTTGAGAACATGTCAAAGTTGTAGATGTTTCAAAAAACATGGCAACTTAGTATGTTCAACAACACGACAAACTTGCCATGGCAACTTTTGCCATGTTCCAAAACATGTCAAAGTTGTAGATGTTGGCAAGTTTGCCGTGTTCGAAAACATGATAAAGTTGTAGATGTTAAAAAAACATGGCAACTTAATATGTTCAACAACACGGCAAACTTGCCATGGCAACTTTTGCCATGTTCAAAAACATCACATGTGTATAGATATTAAAAAAACATGGCAACATACTATGTTCAACGACGTGGTAAACTTGCCATGGCAACTTTTGCCATGTTTGAAAATGTGTCAAAGTTGTAGATGTTCAAAAAACATTTTCAACTTAATATGTTCAAAAAACGTGGCAAAGTGGTAGATGTTCAAAAACATGGCAACTTATTATGTTAAAAAAATTCAAATCTTGCCATGTCAAACTTAACGGACACGGCAATTGTTGTTCACGGGGCACGGCAAAAATATTTAATTTCACAAACCAAAAGTGGGATTTTTCTACATTTTCTTTTGGAATGGGAACTTTTTACTTTTTTGTGACATGTCATTTTTTACTTATTTTTTGACATGGCAAATTTATTATATAGGGCATGGCAATTTTAATTTTAATACGATGGAAATTTTTACATTTTTCTAGAACATGAATTTTTTAAATATATAGCATGGCAAATATACTTATGTAGCCATGGAAATTTTTACTTTATTCCCATGCCAAAATTACTCTATTTTTGCCATGGCAAATTTTACAGTTTTTTCCATGGCAATTTTTACTCTATTTTTGCTATGAAAAATACCATGTCATTTTTAACTTATGAATTTGCCATGGCAATATAATCTTTGTTTGTATGATGGGAGTTTCCATGTCTTGTTTTCTTCTGGGTCATAAAAAAATCTTTTTCACCAACGGCATTTTTCTGCTTTTTATAGGGGCTGGTATTTTATTTTTCATATCATAGTGAAAACTGGGCTTTTTTTGGTTATTGGGCTCTTTTTTGGTTTGACAGGAAAACGGGCCTGTATGGCGATCTGGAGGCTGTTCGAGCGCTGGGAGATCGTACGGAACGAAAATTGTTCGGTCGTTGCAACTCCAGACCAGACATGTGGGTAGACTCCTCCCCTGCCACACGTGAAAACCGTTCGGTCGTTGCCCCTCCAGACCGGGGACGAGGCTCCTCTGCCATTCGGCAGGGTGCCGTTCCATCAGTGACAGGTGGGCTCATTGAAAAACAGGCCCACATGGCAATGCCACAACTGCAGGCAACGTACGTCACGTGCGGGCAGCCTTCTCCCTTGCCATACGTGTAGCAGTTATCGGCGTTCAAATTTAAAGCACTTATTATAAAAGGCTAACTTGACTCAATCCAACCGGGGTTGTCCACGTGTTAGCTGACTTACCCGGAGTTCTCGCGAGTAATCAATCGAGTCATGTATGTGTGTATATGCCAGATCGATCCGGCAGCATGTACGTAGCTCCGTAAACATATACCCATCGTGTGCATGCATATTCTTGTTATTCTAATCCAGATCAATCAACGCTGGCCGCTAGTAGCAAAGCATGTTCTTGTTATGCTATGGAGATCAACCCAACTAAGCCAAAACTATGTACGTTTTCCCAGAAAAGAATCAATCCAGCTGCTTGCTTCACACCTTTGCATGCGTAGCTGTATACTATCATGCCTCTGTAACATCGATCGACTCCGAAAAAAATCAAGGCAGTGCCCTACCCTGCACACGTTGCCAGACTCAGCAAGTGTGATACACCAGAGCGAACTCGTACTCTACGTCGACGATGCTTCCCAGCGGCGGCGGGCTTGAGGAACAACGCCACAAAGCCGGCATCCTGGTGCGCCTTATACTGAGGCAAAAACAGATCATTCACGCGTGGCACGAAGAGTTGTCCAAGTAAAAGAGGGGGAACCCAGTCGGCTGGACCACCAGAACGCATTGGCGTGCGGCAGCAACGCGCCGCCTGCGTCGGGTGAGTATACGGCTGCACAACCGGGAAGACGGCGAGACGCGATATGATCATGGCCCGATCTTATTTTTCTTTCTTTCATCAATCAATCGTTAGGTTGCAGGATAGGTTATATATGTATTTCTGCAGGCCGGCCCACCTAACACCTAAGGCCCAGCCGCCCCACTACTCTACCCCTAGCCCAATCGCCTCAGCCTCCCGATCCCCATCGTCCCGGTCGCCGTCGGTCGCATAGAGGACAGTGCCCTGCGCCTCTCGATCTCGTTCGCCGCCACCCCCGCGCGTTCGTCACTCCGGCGAGGCCGCCGCCCCTCCGACCTCCACTCTCATCCGTCCGCGCCTCCTTCCTTCCTTCCTTCCATTATCCTCCTCCTCTTGTCATCTGCCCGGATGCGCAGGATCTGCTGCCTCCGCCCATGGCGCCGCTGCACGGCTCAGCCCCGTCCGATACAACACCAGCGCCCCGTCCGTCGACCCTCTCCACCACACCCCCGTTGCTGCCTGCATCCGACCTGCCAGCCCCATGTCTGGTCACCCCACGGTGTTGCTGCATGAAAAAAGAATTGCGGTTTAAATATATTAAATCACAGGGTGTATTTTGCAAGATCGAATCGTTTTTTAATATCCACTTTAAAAAGGGAGTGCGGGTTGAATACCCTAAAACACAGGTACTTTTTTGAAAAACGGCGCGACGGTGAATCCGAAGACTCAGTCCATACTTTATTATTAACTAGGAAAAGTGACGCCTCATACATACACTTAACGACATCAGCAAATCCTTGAAATCTTTCATGATGCCACGCAACAAGCAACATGATAACTTTTCTAAAAAAAACAAGCAACATGATAAATGGTGTTGTGCAAAAACATAAAGGTGTGATGATTTTTGAAGTGAACTGAAGGTGTTTAGAATTCATTATACAACGCAAATATCTACCTAGTTGCCTATATATGTTTACGCATTTGTTGTTGTTTTTCGGTGACGCAAAAAAATATTGCATTAGAATGAAATAGCAAAGTACATTTTAGTATTTAATGATAACATGTGCATAAGTGTTTTCATATACTCCCTTCGTCCAAAATAACTTGTCCCAAATTTGTCCCTCAAATGGATGTATCTAACACCAAATTAGTGCTAGGTATATCTCTTTGAAGGACAAGTTTTTTCGAACGGAGTGAATATACCCAACGCATATATATGCGACGCGACGTGAATGTGTGTGTGTGTGTGTGTGTGTGTGTGTGTGTGTGTGTGTGTGTGTGTGTGCGCGCGCGTGCGCGCGCGCGCAATCATAATTCAATTCAAGACTTAATTTGGTTGCAAACATATAGAATAGCTCCACAAAAACAACCAATCTATAAGGACATATGTAATAAGCATTTCTAAAATATCTCATCATACAAAGAAGGTATTATTTAAGTTTGCATCCTAAACGTAATTTCAAAAATTAATGATAATAGCATATTTGAAATCTACATATTTTTCTGATGAATATACCCAGCGCATATATATGCGACGCGACGCGAATGTGTGTGTGTGTGTGTGTGTGTGTGCAATCATAATTCAGTTCAAGACTTAATTTGGTTGCAAACATATAGGATAGCTCCACAAAAACAACCAATCTATAAGGACATATGTAATAGGCATTTCTAAAATATCTCATCATACAAAGAAGGTATTATTTAAGTTTGCACCCTGAACGTAATTTCAAAAATTAATGATAATAGCATATTTGAAATCTACATATTTTTCTGATGAATATACCCAGCGCATATATATGCGACGCGACGCGAATGTGTGTGTGTGTGTGTGTGTGTGTGTGTGTGTGCAATCATAATTCAGTTCAAGACTTAATTTGGTTGCAAACATATAGGATAGCTCCACAAAAACAACCAATCTATAAGGACATATGTAATAGGCATTTCTAAAATATCTCATCATACAAAGAAGGTATTATTTAAGTTTGCACCCTGAACGTAATTTCAAAAATTAATGATAATAGCATATTTGAAATCTACATATTTTTCTGATGAATTTTCATATATGGCATGTCAGATTTTAAAGTTAGGGTTTCAAAGATATGAAAATTTCAAAAAGTAATTGATTTTTTAAAGGAAAAGGGTGGTTGTGGGAATCGAACCCACGACCTCTAGCGCGGTAGGTCACGGAACCAACCAGTGCGCTGCTTGCCTGGTCATTGTATATGAGGGGATCTCCCCTTATTGAGCTATGAGCGAGCGCGGAAAAAAAACAAAACGTTCTTCTCACTTACCGGTGGCATTGGTGGGTAATTATTTGCAACTTTAGGGGCAGTTTTAATGACGGACGGGCAGAAGCGATAGCCGCTTTATTAGTAGGTAAAGATTATTATTATTAGGAAGAGACTAAAAAAAATGCCCGTGCGTTGCAACGAGAGGAGAAGAAGTATCACCACACCTTCTTTCTTTACCTTCTGAAACAAGATGATGCTTCTAATTTCTAAAGCTTCATGAACCAAGGTTGGCTAGGCATACGTAAACACACAATCTGGAACTGCCATACAATAGTTGAACAACATCATCACAAGTGTTTTGTCATGAACCACAATCTAAGTGTTCCACCATTATCATACACATTATGGTAATATTCAGAAATTCATTCACAGATGGATGCTTTATAAATCTTTATAAATAACCATTAGCAACAAATATATCCTATTGAAAGAGCGACAAATTATTCAGGCATCAATGGGAACACATAGAAAACAGTATTTCCAGAGATCCCATTGAAAGAAATTTATAATAGTAAATATGACAAAACAAGTATGTCAACCATGCTTAGAGGATTACATCATACCATTTGGACTCATAATGAGCGAGCGTGACATTGGAGTCGAAACTCTGACCGAGATCACCTAAACACAATAGTAAAATTCTCAGTAATATCACTCATAAACTACAATAGTAAAATTATGTTGGAATTCAGACATGACCATGCAAGTTATATCCTGAGCAAATTTGACAATACCTATCAGACCAAATGTATATGGAACATCTGGGCCACTTCTCGGAGGGGTCCTAAACCAAATCTTTTTCAGCGTCTCTTCAGTTCCAACGGCTTAGTAATACTTTGTGTCAAACTGCAAGAAAAGTCATAATTAAGCCTTGAATCAAGATTCCAGCCTTCATAAAACATAAGCATCAAATGTTTGACGTGCCGGTAACCTCCAGGTTCTTGATTGTACAATGACGAATGTATCCCGAGGTATATTTGTAGAACATATACCGTGAATGCTTTCCCTTTGCAGAACAATTAAGATTATATTCTGAAGTCCCGTAAAACACAGTGCTCGATCCAGGTTCTGACTGTTGTCACCCATGAGATTATCATGGCTGTACTGTTGTGGTTGCCTTGTCTGATATGAACCCGTTAGAGCACCTAATCAATCAGTATGAGAGTGGAAGCCACAAACAACACCATGATTGAGCTACAGAAGAGGGTAGACACTGATCCTACAGCTCCCTCTTTGCTGATTGCTGATTTATGATTGTATTAGAAGATGGAAGAAAAGCAACATGGCCAGACCTTTAGATTGTATGGCATGCGCCGAGGAGGCCATCCATCCTTCTTCCACCGTTCTTCTTCTTCCTGAATCCCCGTTCTTCTTTTCCCTGAATCCTCTTCTGTTTCTCTTTTCTATACCAGGGAAAACCGAAGCCCCGCCATGGCCTTGGAGCCCCCCTGCCAACCATGGAGGTCTGCCTTTACCTGCAAGGACTTCGAACCGCCACATCGGATCACTCTGCCTCACGTGCATGTCCGCCATCGCCCGGCTCCGGCGAGCTCCTGCCTAGGTCGCCGGATCCCTCGCTCCGACCTTCCTCACCGTTCCCCCGTCTCGCCGCCCGCCTTCGAATCAGCCTCCCCGGCCCCTGCAAGCTCCAGCCGCCGCCGCCGCCATTCCGCATCGAGCCGCCGTGCTACCCCCAACCGCTCGAGCCGTCACATTGCCTTGATCAAGAAGGTGCACTCGAGCGTCGTCGGCGTGTAGCCGGTCGTGCAGGGGTAGACGTGCCGGCGTGGTGGGCGGTGTCGGCGCACGGCAGCGCGCGAGGCAGGAGGTGGAGACGGGGATTGGGAGGCAGGGTCGTGCGAGGGCTGATTTTCTTTCTTTTTTCCCGGCTGTACCGGTTCGGGTTAACTTATTCCGAGTACTTCGCGTGGAATACCCAAAACAGTAGGACTTTTCTGGAAAACACCGTGACGGTGAACCCGGAGACTCAATCCGTGCTTTATTATTAGGGAGAGACTAGTACAGAAATGCTCGTGCATTGCACTGGGCGGAATATTAAATATAACTTGCTCCACATGCCATTATGCAACACTTTTTAAATCCAATTTTTGCAAACGTCAGAAATAAGGATGCACTAAGTATTTCTTTTTGGACCATGAAATTTGGACGTATCCTAACAATGTTCGACATGACCTATTTCAGCTCTCCGATGAAACAGTAATTGTGTATGGCATAGTCTTTCAATCAATTTTATTTATTGTTGTACAGAAAAACATGAATATTTTTAAATTTTGAGAAGGTGTTTTTAAGAAATTGGAGTTAATTCTCATTTTTATGGTGACGAACGTTTTTTGAAATATTATATTTCATTTGTAATTTATTTTGAACTGATTTTTGGGCTTGACCCATTGAAATACTTTTATTCACACACACACACACACAACACGCACGAACTCAATCTTTCTTCCCGTTCCCCATTCTTCTTCCCCACTACCGCCGCCTCCCTTGTCCCCCTCGTTCTCGGAAGACAAGGGTAGAAAGAATAACACTTCCGGTGGCCGCAACGTTATGTCTTCCGCCTGCGCCGCCGTATGAACAGGACCTTGGGTGGCTCCTGCTTCCTCCCTGTTCCCTCCCACCCCTCCCCCCGCAGGCTCCAACCATGGCGGTTGGTGGGCGTGCAGCCGCTGTATGGAAGCTTGTCCTTAGCATTCAAATTGGCAACTCCTCCTTTCTTTCTTATGCTCCAACCTTGGTTAGTTGTGGCAGTAGTAGTATAGTTAGCAGATTCAGATTTTCTTTGGTAGCTAGCCTTTGACACTTTTTATTAGTTACTAAACAATGTGAATGGCCCAAATGGCAGCATGTAGTCAGCATGAGAAAGATCTCTATTGCTCGATAGTGTATTGCTTACATGTTTAAGCATCTTAGTCCTAACAAAACAGAGAATCACAATTGCTGAAAGCACAAGTGCTCCCTAGGTGGTTTTGATAATTGATGACAACATATCTCTTGTTGGACTAACATTTCTATCTAGCATGTTTCAGATAAGTTCAACAATGGAGTGGCATGGACTAAAGGTTGTGGGAACTCCTTCAAGATGCTAAGGACAAAGGATTGGCTAAAGCTTCAAGCTCAAGACTCTTCATTTTACATTTTAGTGATCCAAGATCACATTGAGTCCATAGGAAAAGCCAATACTATCAAGGAGGGATGGGGTGTTGCTTAATGAGCCTCTTCCTTCATGTGCTTAATGATATGCTCCAAAATCCTCAGCTACTTTCCCACTTCCACATATGACCTAAACCCTAAGCCAAACTCGGTCCTACCGATTCTTCCTATCCGGCGCCACCGAGTTTCACTTGTCATAAGCCACTGCCAAACCCTAATCATTTCGGTCTCACCGATGGGATCTCGGTCTCACCAAGATGGGCTTGCAAACTCTCTGTTACCCATTGCAATATTCTCGGTCCCACCGAGATATGCAATCGGTTCCACCGAGTTTGCTTGGCCAAATCTCAGTTTCACTTATTATCATAATCGGTCCCACCGAGTTTGAGTAATCGGTCAAACCGAGTTTTGGATTTACCCTAACCCTAGCACATCGGTCCCACCGAGTTGATCCAGTCGGTCCCACCGAAATCTCTAACGGTCACTAGGTTTACATTTTCGGTCCGACCAAGTTTATTGATTCGGTCCCACCGAGATTGGAAAACTGTGTAACGGTTGGATTTTGTGTGGAGGCTATATATACCCCTCCACCTCCTCTTCATTTGTGGAGAGAGCCATCAGAACGCATACACCATTCCAACTCATATGTTCTGAGAGAGAACCACCTACTCATGTGTTGAGACCAAGATATTCCATTTCTACCATATGAATCTTGATCTCTAGCCTTTCCCAAGTTGCTTTCCACTCAAATCTTCTTTCCACCAAATCCAAATCCTATGAGAGAGAGTTGAGTGTTGGGGAGACTATCATTTGAAGCACAAGAGCAAGGAGTTCATTACCTACACACCATTTGTTACTTCTTGGAGAGTGGTGTCTCCTAGATTGGCTAGGTGTCACTTGGGAGCCTCCGACAAGATTGTGGAGTTGAACCAAGGAGTTTGTAAGGGCAAGGAGATTGCCTGCTTCGTGAAGATCTACCGCTAGTGAGGCAAGTCCTGTGTGGGCGATGGCCATGGTGGGATAGACAAGGTTGCTTCTTCGTGGACCCTTTGTGGGTGGTTGCTTCTTCGTGGACCCTTCGTGGGTGGAGCCCTGTGTGGACTCGCACAACCGTTACCCTTGGGTGGAGCCCTGTGTGGACTCACGCAACCGTTACCCTTGGGTGGAGCCCTGTGTGGACTCGCGCAACCGTTACCCTTCGTGGGTTGAAGTCTCCATCAACGTGGATGTAGGATAGCACCACCTATCCGAAGCACGAGAAAAACATCTGTGTCTCCAATTGCGTTTGATCTCTCCAAACCCTTCCCTTTACATTCTTACGAGTTGCATGCTTTACATTCCGCTGCTCATATACTCTTTGCATGCTTGCTTGATATGTTTTGTGTGTGTTGAAATTGTGCCTAAACTCCACTTAAACCAAAAAGCTTAAAAATTGCAACTTGAGCATTATGTGTCTAATCACCCCCCTCTAGACACATCTACTTCTAGATCCTACAAGTGGTATCAGAGCTTTGGTCTCCATTGCCTTGGTTTAATCACCATTGGAGGAATATGGATGTGTCTACATTAGGGAGTCTTAGACATAGAGTGCTTATTCTTGATGGAGAGTATTTCCATGAGTGGAAAAATGAGATGCTTGTAATCTTCAATCAATATTATTTGAACAATTATATTGCTAGCCCTTGTGCACCTCATATTGATCCTTTGCATCCTACCCTAGATGAAGATATTGACATGATTCGCAATCTTAGAACTATTGAGCTCATCATTAGAGGATTGCCCAAAAATTTGATTGCTAGTTTGCCTACTCACAATTGTGCCTATACCATATGGAAATTTCTTGAGGAACGATTTCCCGATTATTCCTTGAAAACTTTGGATGAAATTCTCCATAAATCTATTGCCTTGAGTAAGATGAACTCTAGTGATCCTAGTTTTGGTAAATGTCTTTTTGAACTTGCCAATCTTAAGCATGCTAAAGGAGATGTTGGAATCATTAGTGATATCATATTCGAAGCTATAAGAATTCATAAAAGTGACCACTTTGATGATCATTTATCTAATGAATTACCCTCTCTAGGAAATGATGAGTCACAAGATCATGATGAACATGGATACTATGATGATGATGATGATGATGATAGTGACTTCGATCTTGATGATGCAATAAGACATTTTGGTCTTATGGCAAATCTTCGGGGATATGAATCAGGAGGAAAGGAATGGGTTCTTGATAGTGGATGTACTGATCATATGACCGGAGATGAAGAGATGTTTCGTGAGCTTGCTGAAAATGACGGCCCTCGAAAATATGTCACCTTTGGTTATAATTCAAAGGGTAAAGTGGTTGGCCTTGGTAAGGTGGCCATCTCACATGATAGTTCCATTCAAAATGTCATGCTCGTTGAATCTCTCGGCTACAACTTACTTTCAGTATCTAGACTTGCTGATTTCGGTTTGAATGTCCTATTTACTGAGGTAGATTGCCAAGTATTTCGTCGAGACAATCATAAAATGGTCTTTACCGATATGCGTAGAGGTGATCTTTACATTGTCGATTTCTCTAAAAAGGCACCACCTAAAACTTGCTTTGTTGCTAAATCCTCAAAAGGTTGGTTGTGGCATAGACGACTAGGTCACGTTGGCATGAGAAACCTTGACAAGCTTATTAAAGGAAATCATATCCTTGGAGTTAACGATGTCATATTTGATAAGGATAGACTTTGCAGTGCTTGTCAAGCAGGTAAACAGGTTGGAGGAAGGCATCCCGTGAAGAACATCATGACCACAAGAAGGCCAGTCGAGCTACTTCATATGGATCTTTTTGGTCCCAACGCCTACAAGAGTCTCGGTGGAAATTCTTTTGGTCTAGTTATAGTTGATGATTTTTCAAGATTTGTGTGGGTGTTCTTTCTTAATGACAAGTCGCAGGTCCAGAAGATCTTCAGAAACTTCGCTAGGAAGGCCCAAAATCAGTTTGACGTGAAGATCAAGAAGGTTCGGAGTGACAACGGAATGGAGTTCAAGAACGCAAATGTGGACACCTTTCTTGACGAAGAAGGGATTTCACACGAGTTCTCGGCTACGTACACACCTCAACAAAATGGAGTTGTTGAGAGGAAGAACCGGATGCTCATCGAAATGGCAAGAACGATGTTTGATGAATACAAGACGCCGAAGCACTTTTGGGCAGAAGCGGTTGAGACAGCTTGTCACGTAACAAATCGCTTATATCTTCACAAGCTACTCGGCAAGACGGCATACGAGCTTCTCACCGGTAACAAACCCCAAGTTGGATACTTTCGAGTATTCGGCTCAAAGTGCTACATTCTTCATAAGCATCGTCGTTCAAAGTTTGCTTCTAAATCTCATGAAGGTTTTCTACTTGGTTATGGCTCAAACTCTCACACTTACCGTGTCTACAACAATTTCACCCGAAAGGTTGAAGAGACGGTAGATGTGAAGTTTGATGAATCTAATGGCTCGCAAGTAGAGCAATTGCCAATTGATGTAGGAGACAAAGACCCTTCAGAAGCAATCCAAGACTTGTCCATTGGCAAAATTCGTCCAACAGAGGTGAAGGAGAGTACTTCATTCGTCCAAGTGGAAGCTTCTACTTCACGAAAAGGTGAACCAAGAATCGACACGGAAGCATCCACAAGTGGGACACACCAAGATGAAGAAGACAAGGAAATGCATCAAGATGAACATCAACAACCTCCTTCTCCACCACGACAAGAGAACGACGACGTCAACAATGAAGAAGGCCAAGAAGAAGAACAAGATGAAGAAGATGTTCAACGAAGACCCAAGCAAAAGCTCTCACGAGTTCGAGCAAGAATTGCCAAAGATCATCCCGTCGAGCAAATCCTCAATGATATACAAACCAGGAGAATCACTCGCTCAAAACTCGTTTAGCTAACTTTTGTGAAAACTATTCATTCATCTCTAGCGTTGAACCAATGAAGGTTGAAGAAGCATTGGAAGATCCGGATTGGATAAACGCTATGCATGAAGAGCTACATAATTTTGAGAGAAACCAAGTTTGGACATTGGTTAAGAAGCCCGACAACAACTACAACATCATTGGTACCAAATGGGTGTTTCGCAACAAGCAAGATGAAGATGGACAAGTGGTTCGCAACAAAGCACGTCTCGTCGCCCAAGGGTACACACAAGTCGAAGGTATGGACTATGGTGAGACGTATGCTCCCGTTGCTAGACTTGAGTCCATTCGCATCTTACTTGCCTATGCTAATCACCATAATATCACCTTGTACCAAATGGACATTAAAAGTGCTTTTCTAAATGGTGAAATAGAGGAGGAAGTTTATGTCAAACAACCTTCTGGCTTTGTCAATCCTAAGAAACCAAATCATGTTTACAAACTTCACAAAGCTCTTTATGGTCTTAAACAAGCTCCTAGAGCATGGTATAAATGCTTGACCAAGTTCCTTACTACAAGTGGTTTTGAAATTGGTAAAATTGATTCTACTCTTTTTACTAAAAGGGTTAATGGAGAACTATTTGTATGCCAAATTTATGTTGATGATATCATATTTGGTTCAACTAACCCTCTCTTTAGTGAAAAGTTTGGAAAGCTAATGTCAGAGAAGTTTGAGATGTCTATGATGAGTGAACTCAAATTCTTTCTCGGGTTGCAAATCAAGCAAACTAAGGAAGGTACATTTGTCTCTCAAACAAAGTACACCAAGGACTTATTCAAGAAGTTCAATATGCAAGAATGCAAAGGTATGTCTACACCAATGCCTACTAGTGGACATAATGATTTGTCCAAAGATGGTGAACCTGTTGATCAAAAGGTTTATCGCTCTATGATTGGTTCATTGTTATACCTATGTGCTTCACGTCCCGATATTATGCTAAGTGTGTGCATGTGTGCACGATATCAAGCTGCTCCTAAAGATTGTCATCTTAAGGCTGTGAAAAGGATAGTGAGATATTTAATCCATACACCAAATTTTGGCATTTGGTATCCTAAGAGGTCTTCTTTTGATCTTGTTGGCTATTCTGACTCGGATTATGCCGGAGACAAGGTTGACAGAAAGTCCACTTCGGATACTTGTCAATTTCTTGGCAGATCTCTTGTGTCTTGGTCTTCCAAGAAACAAAACTCGGTATCCTTATCCACCGCCGAAGCGGAATACATTGCCGCTGGTTCATGTTACGCTCAATTACTTTGGATGACCCAAACTCTTAAAGATTATGGGATTTATGTGAAACATGTTCCACTGCTTTGTGACAATGAAAGTGCTATCAAAATTGGTCATAATCCTGTACAACATTCTCGAACTAAGCATATTGAAGTTCGTCATCATTTCATTCGAGATCATGTTGCTAAGGGTGACATCAATCTTAAGCATGTTCGCACCGACAAGCAATTAGCAGATATATTTACTAAACCACTTGATGAGAAAGTGTTTTGCAGGTTGAGAGGAGAATTGAACATCATTGATGCTTCGAACTTGGAGTAGAAACTCCATTGGATACATGCAAGACATGAGCTTATGACTAATCCATGATATATCTCTTATGATAACTATCTTATGTCTTGGATATATTTGCACCTTGCATGTTGTCTAACCCATGTAGGTGCTTGGTTGAATCTAATTCCATGAGATTGCGACTCACTCATATCTTGAGCAATCTCTACATCACCAAGACTCTACACAATAGTGGTTGAAGACAGGGAAGCACAAAACCACTCAAACATATCCTTTGACAAATTCTATGTTAAGCTTCATGATTGTCATTTTTGGATACACAAGTGCTCTTCCTTGCAAGAACTAACCCATGTAGGTAGATGAACTCAAACTCCAAGTGGTGCTCCCAACTCTTGATGAACTACATCAACCTTGAGCACCCACACAAGTTCAACTACATGAGCAAGAACCACACCACCACCCAAGGTATGTTATTCCATCTTAGAGAAGCTTTACTCCAAGACATGAGTCAAAGCAACTCAACAAGATGTGAATACATCAAGATGCTTAAACGAAAAATGGTAACCCCATTTTGAGCTTAAACGATGAGTATGACCTATGATCAAGTGTTCTCACTTGACTCCTAAGTCAATATACTCTAACATAGGTGACTATGTCACCGCCCAATTCTAGATGAAGTTCTCTTGTGTTCTTTTCTGAGTTATTGCATTTGTCCCTTGCATATTTGTTTCCTTCTTTTTCAAACAAAACAAAAACAAGAACTTCATCTAGAAACTTTCACTCTTTTCTTTTTTTTTGGTTCTTGTTCTACATATTTCTGCATCAAATTCATTACAAATCTTTGTGAGATCTTACTTGACTAGTGAGCTGAGGTGACAAGTGTTTTTCTCTATGATGAACTCGGTTTCACCGAATTGCCATTTTCGGTCCAACCGAATCCCTTCGGTACTACCGAAACATGCCACTCGGTGCCACCGATTTCGCAACAGGAAAAACAGTTTGCCACATATTCTATATTTCTTCTCATCCAGCTCCACTCAATGAATCTTGTCCTCTACAAGCATCACAGTTTTATTCCCTGCTTTGTACTGAATCTCAAGGACCAAACCTATTCGACGGATTCCAGGAAAAACCTTCTTGGAAATTGATGTCAAAGGGGGAGAGAGAGATCACATCAAAGCTTATCATCAGGGAGAGAGAGATCACATCAAAAGCTTATCACCTACAAAGGAGAAAGTACCAAGGGGGAGAGAATACTCAAGGATCCCATATATTAAGGGGGAGAAAGAAATCTCCAAGGAGGAGAGAATACTCAAGGATCCCAGATGCTTGATGTTCAAGAGGAGGGATGCCACATGTCTGTTTGGGGGAAAGGCATGTTCATATGAACTCTGGGGAAAGACATGTTCATATGAACTCATTTGAATTAAGTTCTATTCATATCTTTCAGCTCTGATTTTCTGTTTCCTATCTTCTCCCAATATCCCATGTACGATTCAGGGGGAGCAAGACACCTAAGGAAAAGAAATCAGTCAAATTCATTGCATATCTTTATTCTTGGGGACATGTTGAATTCAATGTGGTACCTTGTACTCACTCTCTACATGTCATCCCAGTCTTGGTATTCTTGTGGTTTCTTTTGTTTGCTCTGGCTAGTGGACGTACATGTGTTATCTAACCTTGTTTGTGCAGGTCCATTCCATCCTAAGCCAACTCAAGACCACAAGGTAACTATATGCATCAAAATCATGAGTATGAGGAGTTCTTGCTTATGTACATACTGTTTGCAAGAAGGACTCATGAGCATGAAGATATTTTCCTTGATAATCTTTTGCTCTGATGCATATGGCCAAGATGCATGTAACACATTGCCTACTCTGTCATGGTTATGCTCTCACATGCCTCTATATTTCATATTTACATGAGTGCATACATGTAGGGGGAGCCTATGCTCGTTACATGTCCTTCCAAAGCTTTACTTGTTGTTCTTTATATCTTTATCTAAAGCTTTGATGTATGTTGCCATCAATTACCAAAAGGGGGGAGATTGAAAGCACAAGTGCTCCCTAGGTGGTTTTGATAATTGATGACAACATATCTCTTGTTGGACTAACATTTCTATCTAGCATGTTTCAGATAAGTTCAACAATGGAGTGGCATGGACTAAAGGTTGTAGGAACTCCTTCAAGATGCTAAGGACAAAGGATTGGCTAAAGCTTCAAGCTCAAGACTCTTCATTTTACATTTTAGTGATCCAAGATCACATTGAGTCCATAGGAAAAGCCAATACTATCAAGGAGGGATGAGGTGTTGCTTAATGAGCCTCTTGCTTCATGTGCTTAATGATATGCTCCAAAATCCTCAGCTACTTTCTCACTTCCACATATGACCTAAACCCTAAGCCAAACTCGGTCCTACCGATTCTTCCTATCCGGCGCCACCGAGTTTCACTTGTCATAAGCCACTGCCAAACCCTAATCATTTCGGTCTCATCGATGGGATCTCGATCTCACCGAGATGGGCTTGCAAACTCTCTGTTACCCATTGCAATATTCTCGGTCCCACCGAGATATGCAATCGGTTCCACCGAGTTTGCTTGGCCAAATCTCAGTTTCACTTATTATCCAAATCGGTCCCACCGAGTTTGAGTAATCGGTCAAACCGAGTTTTGGATTTACCCTAACCCTAGCACATCGGTCCCACCGAGTTGATCTAGTCGGTCCCACCGAAATCTCTAACAGTCACTAGGTTTATATTTTTGGTCCGACCGAGTTTATTGATTCGGTCCCACCGAGATTGGAAAACTGTGTAACGGTTGGATTTTGTGTGGAGGCTATATATACCCCTCCACCTCCTCTTCATTTGTGGAGAGAGCCATCAGAATGCATACACCATTCCAACTCATATGTTCTGAGAGAGAACCACCTACTCATGTGTTGAGACCAAGATATTCCATTTCTACCATATGAATCTTGATCTCTAGCCTTTCCCAAGTTGCTTTCCACTCAAATCTTCTTTCCACCAAATCCAAATCCTATGAGAGAGAGTTGAGTGTTGGGGAGACTATCATTTGAAGCACAAGAGCAAGGAGTTCATTACCTACACACCATTTGTTACTTCTTGGAGAGTGGTGTCTCCTAGATTGGCTAGGTGTCACTTGGGAGTCTCCGACAAGATTGTGGAGTTGAACCAAGGAGTTTGTAAGGGCAAGGAGATCGCCTGCTTCATGAAGATCTACCACTAGTGAGGCAAGTCCTGTGTGGGCGATGGCCATGGTGGGATAGACAAGGTTGCTTCTTCGTGGACCCTTTGTGGGTGGTTGCTTCTTCGTGGACCCTTCGTGGGTGGAGCCCTGTGTGGACTCGCGTAACCGTTACCCTTGGGTGGAGCCCTGTGTGGACTCGCGCAACCGTTACCCTTCGTGGGTTGAAGTCTCCATCAACGTGGATGTAGGATAGCACCACCTATCCGAACCACGGGAAAAACATCCGTGTCTCCAATTGCGTTTGATCTCTCCAAACCCTTCCCTTTACATTCTTGCAAGTTGCATGCTTTATATTCCGCTACTCATATACTCTTTGCATGCTTGCTTGATATGTTTTGTGTGTGTTGAAATTGTGCCTAAACTCCACTTAAACCAAAAAGCTTAAAAATTGCAACTTGAGCATTATGTGTCTAATCACCCCCCTCTAGACACATCTACTTCTAGATCCTACAATTGCCTCAGGAATATGCAACACTATACTCTGAGGTCACCTTCAGAGAACAAATCAGAAGATCTTGCAGCATGTCGAGTCAACCCACGTACAACATTAATAGGTATTTTTATATCCACTATGAATTACTCTCTCGTGTGTGTGTGTGTGTGTATTTCTTCTCTAGATACCAAGAACCATTTTTCTTGATTTACATTCACACACAAACATCCAATGTTACTGACACACATCTCACTCACATGCCTAGCTGCCTGACATGTTTTTGTGACAGATTCCTTGGTGGTTGCTAGTAGTACCCTATAAATATTGCTCATAGCTAGTTCATGTTGCCACTTGTTGCAGTTGGTTGCATCGAAATTTCGTTGATTCCAGTCAATCAACAATTTTTTCTACTAAAGCTTAGTATGTACTCACGGGAGTAACTTAAGTCTTTGGCCGAGGGATCTTTACTTTGAAAAGGTTTGATCTGAATCTATCTTGAAAGAACAGCTTGAGGTCTAGCTTATTAAGATCAGGCTTTTATGTTCTACATTTATTAAAGAAAGTATTCTAGAGAAAGAGAGCACACTTTATTCAACTTGCAGTTTACATAGGCTAAGATGTACACTGAAAACACAAAAACTGGTGGTGCCAAATAAACCATACATGTGATTTTTTTTTCTTTGCATTCCTCTCGATAAACTTGCATATCTTACATTGTGCTGTTCCTGTAATTGATGCAAAGATCTAATAATTTCACATCTATCAGTCCTAAAGAATGCAAGTTGTCCATATACACGCAAGGTAATGATGATGGAACCTATGGTTGCAGGCACAAAGGAAAGTTCATGCCTTTTTCAAAACAACAGAACCGTAGTTAGCTTGGCATGAGATCGGGCGTACCTCAGGTGGAGCACGGTCTGTACTACGAGATTGTAAGACAGCATAGAAAGGCGACTTGTAGCGCAAAGTGGACGTACAAAGCTAGCCAAGCCAGCGGAAGCCGTGTGTTTGTAAGCTGTGTGCTTGTATTTGTAGTAGCACGCATAAAAAAACAGAGAAAGTTGCGAATAATCATGAGTGGACATGGTGCCACGCGCGGTCGGTATCAGGCCCGCTCATTCCCATGTGATTCGTGCAGTCCAAATACGAGTAGCATGTATACTGAGATTGATGTGTTGTATACTATAAAGCATTCTGCATTCATATTACCTACGCCCTCGCCAAGAGATGGCCCACAAGGCAGGGTCAGGCATTCAATCGAGGAGTGCATTTGAGCATACGTCAATTAAGTCACCCAGGAAGTTTTCATGGGAACAGTTCAGGGCCTTTTATGTTTGACATCACCCAGCGGAAAACCCTTGGGTTAGTTGGACTGGCTAGAGACTAGAGTAACTTCTCATTAAACAAGCTTGACTAAATATTCTGACATAAACATTTATCGTCTCTCAATACAATGTACTGCAAGTGTTAGCCAATATTACCGATGATCGATGGAAACCATCCTCCTATTGGTCAGTTCGATTCCTTAAGCCACTTTTTTTCTTCCAAAAACCATATGACGGTGATCTTTTGAACAACCTAACACACATTTTTGGGTAGCTTAGAACAAGACTAATTTAGGATACATTTCAAACATGTTTAAATTCACTTATTTCGCTCAACCTATTTCAGTGTAACTGCTTAGAACAACACTTACAAGTGAAATCTGATTTTGATTGCAGCGACCTTATTCTTTTGAAATGAGCGAAACATGTTTTCTTGAGCAGTTGAAGTTTATTTTAGTAAAATTATTTCTTTAGAAGAGCAGATTTTTTTTAAATGAGTGCACGGGTACCGGTACATAGCGAATATTTTCAATCTTCCTTTTGAAACGAGTGAAATAAAATAGTGCATTATCTTATTTTAGATGAGTGAAATCACTGTATTTTGAATATGATTGAAATTATTCATTTTCAATTGACTGAAACGAGTGCAATCTATTTTGTGAAAAGAGTGAAATCATTTTTGTTGAAAATAATTGAAATTATTAGTTTGAATTGAGTCAAACAAGTGGAATCTAATTTTGTAAAGGAGTGTGGAATAAACAAGTGAAATATGTTGTTCTAAACGAATGAAATCATTCTTTTCAAAAATCATTGAAATTATTCATTTGAATTGAGTGAAATGAGTGGAATCTGTATTTTGAAATGAGTGAAGTATGGAGTATGTTGTTTTAAACGAGTGTAATTGTTTTAAATGATTGAAAACATTTGTTTGAATCAGGTGAAATGAGTGGAATGGGAGCGGCGTTTTGGCTCTTGGGTGCATCTGCAACACGGGTGAATAGTAAAATAATTAAAAATAGTAAAAGAAAATGAATATTTCTTGTGATGCCAGATGCTTGTATTCGTGAAGTCCGTGCTAAATTTCGTGTAGTTCAGACGTTTTAGTAGCTGTCGGCAAAAGAGACAAATTTCGTATCTATGAGAAATATTTGAAAACAACACTGTTCGAAGCTCACTTTGTCTTTTTTGCCATGAGCTCCTGGAATATAATTTAGCCATGAAATTTTGCATTAACTGGCGCACTCAAGCATCTTAGATAAAAAAAATCAGTTTTTTTGAATTTTGTTTATTTTATTTTTACTGTTCATCGGGTGCAGATGGGCCTGACCCCGAATTGAATATCAGAGTGGAATCTATTTTTCTTAAAGGAATGAAATAAATGAATGAAGTACATCATTCTAAATAAATAATTGAAAACATTTGTTTGAATCGAGTGAACGAGTGGAGTCTATTTTTTTCAACGAGCGAAATATGTTGTTCCAAACTAATGAATTTTTTTCCTTTGAAAATAATTGTGATTATTTGTTTGAATTAAGTGAAGTGAGCGTAATCTGTTTTTTCAAAGAGTGGGGTGTATTTTAAATGAGTGCAATAGTTATTTTTGAAAATCAGGTTAGGGCCGTTTCCAGGGTGGTTAATCTTTCAGCACTTGTTGTTCGCTGGTCAGGCATCTGCTTTGCTTTTCCTGCACTAATCGAGCAAAAGAAGGAATGTGAGACCGGGCTGGAAAATTCTAACACATGAGATGTAAACAGGCATCTCCCACGTTCCACTTAAGCATCTAGATCCATAAGTTGCCCAAAAAATTGTCGACATGCTAGGGGTTGAGGCAACAGAGAGATGATTATAGGTGGGCTCATTGAATCGTACCCAAAAGAAACCGAAAACCACAGATCAAGTATAGCTTTAACCGGCTAACCTGTTAAACTCCGTTTCTGCAAAAGCCATCGCAGGAGTGGGCCAGATGCTATTAATGCTCGTACGAATACAGACAAATTCGAAAGTGATCACGCCCAAATTCTACAGAACTTCCAAAGTAAACAAATGAACATTGTAGCAAACTGACTGGACGACTTTAGTTTGAACAGTCCAACAAGCAATTCAGGAGCACAATACCCATGACAAAGTGATACAACATTTGCGCGGCCGAACCTACTCCAATTTTGGTCCTAATCTGTATCTGAAACTCATCGGTGGACACAAAGCATACGACCACAGCAAAGCAGGGCACAATTCAGTTCTAGATCAGATCTCAAGCAAGTGCTACTCTGGAGGCCGGTCACCAGCAAGAGCAAAGGAGTAGTAACCCACAGACCTATTGAGCAGCGAGGCGGGAAAAATAAACTGAAACAGGGGCTCAGGCGATGGACGGCTCAGGCAATGGACAACTCAGGCGATTAACTTTCAATAGGAGACATACCTCTGGTGTAGCCGCCCCAGGCGACGGACGGCTTGACGGATGTTCTCCTTCCGCCAGCGAACTTGGCATTGGACGGCTCGACGACTCGAAATCCCAGACTCCCAGCTATCTTGCTCTGGCAGCTTACTGGTAGCAGACCAAAATGCTTGGATGCCTGTTCTGGAAGTTGTTCCAAATTTGTGCAGCTCCCTAGGTGGACTCATAGAAGGTTGAACAATGTTTTGTTAATCAGATACAACATCCTTACACTTAAAAATGCATAAACAAAATCTACCTCATTAGATGCATCCTTATATGATTCTTGGCAGTTAGCTGAACACAGAGATAATAAGAAACACAAGAAACTGGCTTTTTAAACTTGCATTATTGCAGTATGCAAGAAATTGATGATATTGTCCCCAAGTGGTCTAACAATGCACCAAGTGATTATGTAGAGAATTATAGATTCGCCAAATTCTTAAATCAGTATTTTAATCAAACAACATTTGTTAATTTGAAACTATTTGATATTGTTATTGTTCGTAAGTCTATTTTAGTTAGAGAATGTTCTCAATCGGATTACCATCCCTCTTTATTTCAATTAGGTTCAGCAAATTTCTGTTATTACCTTGACAGTGCCCACTGCTGGACAGAGTTAATATTTTTGGCAAGAAATCTCTGTTATAAATGATCCAAATTTATCTATATGTATTATGTATATCCCCAACAATAGAAAAAACATTCTGGTCCTCTTCCTCGCTAGCAAATTTTCGTCAGAAATAGGGATATGCCAATGACCTTTCTCTGATTTCTGAGTTTCAGAGGTAGAGGGTGGAACAATTAGAAAGTCAACAAAGGGCTAGATGAATCTGATTGAAAAACTAAAACAAACAGAATATCTTGTTGTGCATAAATAATCAATTATATGTCCAATTAGTACTGTCCAGTTAAAGGTCGAAGCTAGAATCTTAGATCTTACAACTGTACTTCCGAAAAGAACCATTCAGTGTCAGACCTTTATTATTGCTAAATGTCAGGATCTCATATCATACAATCATAGTCCTCCTAGATTAGGATTATACCAAATTAGTGAACGAATAAAATAACTACAATTTGGAGCTTCAAGTAAAGCAAACGGTTAACTAAATTCTCTAGTCGACAGCCATGTTGGTACCTGAAGAATCACCCTCCCCCTGCTGTTAGTTCAGCACCTCGGTCCCTCGCTCTTGGCGCAGCATCCGATCCCAAATCTCCAACCTGGTAGCCAATTCTGGTCAACAAATAGTAGCATGGAATACTTTTACAACTAACTTAGAATCCGAAAAGAAGACATGCTTACCATGTTGACGCACATGACACTGGAACCACTCGTGCAATCATTTTCTAGATGTGTCTCTTTAGGTTCAAAACTGTGAATTTCAGAGATGCGCTTCTCTGAAAGCATAAAGATGACATATCAGACTCGACACTTGGCTCAACAAATCGTACAGTTCGGTGCAAGTATTTATACTGCTTTCATGTGCAAATCCAAGTGAGAGTAGTATATTGGTAATCCATATTTCAGATGGAAACAGGAAAACAGAAGTGTGATTTTAGAGGTGAATACCTTATCCTCCACCTCATGGATAAAACAGTCGCCGTCAGATGTGTGGTGAAGTGCTGGCCACCATGCGATCAATGCAAACAAGCACACCACTGCCCATCATATTTTGGGGGAAAATTATATAGTAGTGCTCTCCGGCGTTCATCCTTTGTTCTGTGTTTTCTTTTCACTTCTTCTTTGCAATTCTTGTTCTTGTCAGGCGACGTGAAAAATCGACAAAGGGAAAAACAAAATAATAAAGTAAGAACAGAGGCAACGAACGCCATGGTGTGAGCTGTGAGCACAAAAATTCCTCTCACTGAATTTTTATAGCTTGGTCGACCTTTCACTTGGGCCCTTTTTTCACCACATGCCGACATCATTGGCTGCATGGCGGTGTCGGTGGCGGCGGCGCGGCCGCAGAAGGCATTCCGCGTGGAGGGCACTGCCACCGCGGATGACGAAGATGCTGTCAGTTGCTGTCGATCTATCACCAATACAAATCTTGTTTTCTGAAGAGAATCTCACCAAACAAAACCTGAAGAGTTTTATTGAAAGTCAGCCAGATGCCCTTCTCCAAAATAGTACTATTTTCTATTAAGAGAAGCATAAGTGACATATACAATGATTTGCGTTTGCTAACTACTCTTATGAGCTGCTTGCAGCGCTGTGTCATGTCCTAAACAATGCAATCAAGTATGTACAGAAGGCAAAAGTGTAAAGATAAAAACTACCAATACAATGTTTCAGAGTTACTATAAGATGAGATCCTCGTTGGACGTTCAATCAAAGCAATTCAGAGGATCCCCACTTCTAAAGATTTCAGTAAACATTCTCACTGCCTTTGATTGATTACAACAGATTTATGCCTATTGCTCAAAGCTCATGCCTATTATCCTATGGAAACTATTAGAAAGCATGTGAACAGAACAAAAAAAACATCTACTGATCTCCATCCATCATGCCATGTATGTTGGTTCCCTTGCAGTTCAGGTAAGACAAGACAACCAAATTAAGCAATTGAACAGAGAAAGCCATCCTGCAGGAGCAGAGGAGCGGGATTGATCAAGCAGTTGGGAATCAGTTAAAAAACAAAGAGGAAAGGGGGAGAGGCTAGGGTGGATGTAAGCTCACGGGAAGGTAGTGAACGGAGGGAGCGCAGCGAGCGCGGCCAGAGCCTCCGCGTCCGTGTCGCCATAAGCCTCGGCCGGATCGAACGCTGCTCCGCCTCCCGCGCGTCCTCCTCCTCCTGGCCGTTTCCCGCGGCGGAGAGGAGCGTGATGAGCATCTGGTCTCGGTCGGCGGCGTGCGCTCGAACCGGCCGGCGCAGGTGTAACGCCCCGAGACCGATGTGCCAGGTGTCTTCCAGTTATTTGCTTTCATTGCCATGTCATTTGCTTGTGTGTCGCATCTTGCCATGTCATCATGTGCATTGCATCATCATATTTTTCAAACTTGCATCCGTCCGGGTCTTCCAGTTCCGTCCGTTGTCCTTTCCGAGCCCAGACACACTTGCACGCGCCTGCGGCACGTCCGAAATATTATTTTATAAGTGGTCGGAAAATGTTCTCGGAATGGGTTGAAAGTTGGCGTGCGGTGTTGTTATATTGTTAGTAGGTCGCCCGCCAAGTTTCATCGCATTCGGAGTTCGTTTGATAGCCCAACCGTTAAACTATAGCGGCAGTATAGCCGGTCTAACGTCAGACGTTTTCGGTCTCCAGAAACAGTCGCTGGGCCTCCCTCTCTTCTCTTCTCTCAGCTCGAGACCGTCTACACAGCTCACTACCTACCGCCAGTTCCAACCTAACCTCTCTCGTCAGCCGCACCCCCCCCTCGCGCGCATCCGAAAATTGTCCCGGACCCGACCTGAGCAGTCGTCACCGTCATGTCCGGATCATCCCCAGACATCTACAAAACGTCTCTGTTTTCTTAATTGAGCTTCCTAGCCTAGTTATTCGCGACCATCCGATTACGATCAGAGGGACGAGGTAGCCCCTAAACTAAATTCATCTGTATATTTATAGCCCAACCCTAGATCCTAGGGAGATGTCCCATCTGTTGGGGAACGTAGCATAAATTCAAAATTTTCCTATGTGTCACCAAGATCTATCTATGGAGTCATCTAGCAACGAGGGAGGAGTGGATCTACATACCCTTGTAGATCGCGCGCGGAAGCGTTCAAGAGAACGGGGTTGATGGAGTCGTACTCGTCGTGATTCAAATCACCGATGATCCTAGCGCCGAACGGACGGCACCTCTGCGTTGAACACACGTACGGAGCAGCGACGTCTCCTCCTTCTTGATCCAGCAAGGGGAAAGGAGAGGTTGATGGAGATCCAGCAGCACGACGGCGTGGTGGTGGAAGTAGCGGGATTCCAACAGGGCTTCGCCAAGCGCTGCGGGAGGAGGGAGATGTGTCGTGGGAGGGAGAGGGAGGCGCCAGGGCTTCGGTTTGGTTGCCCTCCCTTCCCCCCACTATATATAGGGCCCAGGGAGAGGGGGAGGGCGCAGCCTTGCCCCTTCCTCAAAGGAAGGGTGCGGCCAAGGGGGGGAGGAGTCCATCCTCCCCAAGGCACCTCGGAGGTGCCTTCCCCCTTCAGGACTCTCCCCTCCTCTTGTCCCTTTGGCGCATGGGCCTCTAGGGGCTGGTGCCCTTGGCCCATGTAGGCCAAGGCGCACCCCCTACAGCCCATGTGGCCCCCCGGGGCAGGTGGCCCCACCCGGTGGACCCCCGGGACCCTTCCGGTGGTCCCGGTACAATACCGGTGACCCCGAAACTTGTCCTGATGGCCGAAATAGCACTTCCTATATATAATTCTTTACCTCCGGACCATTCCGGAACTCCTCGTGACGTCCAGGATCTCATCCGGGACTCCGAACAACTTTCGGGTTACCGCATACTAATATCTCTATAACCCTAGCGTCACCGAACCTTAAGAGTGTAGACCCTACGGGTTCGGGAGACATGCAGACATGACCGAGATGACTCTCTGGTCAATAACCAACAGTGGGATCTGGATACCCATGTTGGCTCCCACATGTTCCACGATGATCTCATCGGATGAACCAAGATGTCAAGGCCTTAATCAATCTCATATACAATTCCTTTTGTCTAGCGGCATTGTACTTGCCCGAGATTCGATCGCCGGTATCCCGATACCTTGTTCAATCTCGTTACCGGCAAGTCTCTTTACTCGTTCCGTAACACATCATCCCGTGATCAACTCCTTGATCACATTGTGCACATTATGATGATGTCCTACCGAGTGGGCCCAGAGATACCTCTGCGTCACACGAAGTGACAAATCCCAGTCTCGATTCGTGCCAACCCAACAGACACTTTCGGAGATACCCGTAGTGTACCTTTATAGCCACCCAGTTATGTTGTGACGTTTGGCACACCCAAAGCACTCCTACGGTATCCGGGAGTTGCACAATCTCATGGTCTAAGGAAATGATACTTGACATTAGAAAAGGTTTAGCATACGAACTACACGATCTTGTGCTAGGCTCAGGATTGGGTCTTGTCCATCACATCATTCTCCTATGATGTGATCCCGTTATCAACGACATCCAATGTCCATGGTTAGGAAACCGTAACCATCTATTGATCAACGAGCTAGTCAACTAGAGGCTTACTAGGGACATGGTGTTGTCTATGTATCCACACATGTATCTGAGTTTCCTATCAATACAATTATAGCATGGATAATAAACGATTATCATGAACAAGGAAATATAATAATAACCAATTTATTATTGCCTCTAGGGCATATTTCCAACAGTCTCCCACTTGCACTCGAGTCAATAATCTAGTTCACATCGCCATGTGATTAACACTCACAGGTCACATCGCCATGTGACTAACACCCAAGAGTTTACCAGAGTCAATAATCTAGTTCACATCACTATGTGATTAACACTCAATGAGTTCTGGGTTTGATCATGTTGCTTGTGAGAGAGGTTTTAGTCAACGGGTCTGCTACATTCAGATCCGTATGTACTTTGCAAATCTCTATGTCATCTCCTAGATGCAGCTACCACGCTCTATTTGGAGCTATTCCAAATAACTGTTCTAATTGAAGCTATTCTAAATTGTTGCTCCATTATACGTATCCTGTATCTCTACTCAGAGCTAGCCGGATAGGTGTTAAGCTTGCATCGACGTAACCCTTTACGATGAACTCTTTTACCACCTCCATAATCGAGAAAATTCCTTAGTCCACTAGTTACTAAGGATAACTTTGACCGCTGTCCTGTGATCCATTCTTGGATCACTCTTGTACCCCTTGACTGACTCATGGCAAGGCACACTTCAGGTGCGGTACACAACATAGCATACTGTAGAGCCTATGTCTTAAGCATAGGGGACGACCTTCGTCCTTTCTCTCTATTCTGCCGTGGTCGAGCTTTAAGTCTTAACTTCATACCTTACAACTCAGGCAAGAACTCCTTCTTTGACTGGTCCATCTTGAACACCTTCAAGATCATGTCAAGGTATGTGCTCATTTGAAAGTACCATTAAGCATTTTGATCTATCCTTATAGATCTTGATGCTCAATGTTCAAGTAGCTTAATCCAGGCTTTCCATTGAAAAATACTTTCCAAATAACCCTATATGCTTTCCAGAAATTCTACGTCATTTCTGATCAACAATATGTCAACAACATATACTCATCAGCAATTCTATAGTGCTCCCACTCACTTCTTTGGACATACAAGTTTCTCATAAACTTTATATACACCCAAAATCTTTGATCATCTCATCAAAGCATACATTCCAACTCCGAGATGCTTACTCCAGTCCCTAGAAGGATTGCTGGAGCTTTGCATACTCATTAGCATCTTTCAGGATTGACAAAACCTTCCGGTTGTATCACATACAACCTTTCCTCAAGAAAATCGTCGAGGAAACAATGTTTTGACATCCTATCTGCAAGATTTCATAAATAATGCAGTAATCGCTAATATAATTCCAACAGACTCTTAGCATCGCTACGAGTGAGAAAGTCTCATCGTAGTCAACTCCTTGAACTTGTCGGAAAAACATCTTAACGACAAATCGAGCTTTCTCGATGGTGATACTTACCATCATTGTCCGTCTTCCTTTTAAAATCCATCTGTACTCAACAGCCTTACGACCATCGAGCCGTTCTGCCGAAGTCTACACTTTGTTTTCACACATGGATCCTCTCTCGGATTTTATGGCCTCGAGCCATTTATCGGAATCCGGGCCCACCATCGCTTCTCCATAGCTCGTAGGTTCATTCTTGTCTAGCAACATGACTTCCAAGACAGGATTACGTACCACTCTGAAGTAGTACGCATCCTTGTCATCCCACGAGGTTTGGGAGTGACTTGATCCGAAGTCTCATGATCAATATCATAAGCTTCCACTTCAATTGGTGTAGGTACCACAGGAACAACTCTTTGTGCCCTGCTATACACTAGTTGAAGTGACGGTTCAATAACCTCATCAAGTCTCCACCATCCTCCCACTCAATTCTTTCGAGAGAAACATTTCCTCGAGAAAGGACCCGATTCTAGAAACAATCCCTTATTGCTTTCGAATCTGAGACAGGAGGTATACCCAACTGTTTTGGGTGTCCTATGAAGATGTATTTATCCGCTTTGGGTTCGAGCTTATCGGCCTGAAACTTTTTCACATAAGCGTCGCAGCCCCAAACTTTTAAGAAATGACAGCTTAGGTTTCTCTAAACCATAGTTCATACGGTGTCATCTCATCGGAATTACGTGGTGCCTTATTTAAAGTGAATGTGGTTGTCTCTAATGCCTAACCCATAAACTATCGTGGTAATTCGATAAGAGACATCATGGTATGCATCATATCCAATAGGGTGCAGTTATGATGTTCGGACACACCATAACACTATGGTGTTCCAGGCTGTATCAGTTGTGAAACAATTTCCACAATGTCTTAATTCTGTGCCAAACTTGTAATTCAGATATTCATCTCTATGATCATATCATAGATACTTCATCCTCTTGTCACGATGATCTTTCAACTTCACCCTGAAATTACTTGAACCTTTCAATAATTCAAACTCGTGATTCATCAAGTAAATATACTCAACATCTACTCAAATCATCTGTGAAATAAGAACATAACGATATCCACTACACGCCTCAGCACTCATTGGACTGCACACATCAAAATGTATTACTTCCAACAAGTTGCTTTCTAGTTCCATTTTACTGAAACTGAGGCTTTCAGTCATCTTGCCCATGTGGTATGATTTGCATGTCTCAAGTGATTCAAAAAATCAAGTGAGTCCAAACGGTCCATTTGCATGGAGTTTCTTCATGCATAAACACCAATAGACATGGTTCGCATGTCTCAAACTTTTCAAAAACGAGTGAGCCCAAAGATCCATCAACATGGAGCTTCTTCATGCGTTTTATACCGATATGACTTAAGTGGCAGTGCCACAAGTAGGTGGTACTATCATTACTATCTTATATCTTTTGGCATGAACATGTGTATCACTACGATCGAGATTCAATAAACCATTCATTTCAGGTGTAAGACCATTGAAGGTATTATTCAAATAAACAGAGTAACCATTATTCTCTTTAAATGAATAACCGTATTGCGATAGACATAATCCAATCATGTCTATGCTCAACGCAAACACCAAACTCGATGGTAGAGGGAGCGTACGATATTTGATCAACCTTGGAAATACTTCCAACACATATCGTCATCTCACCTTTAGCTAGTCTCTGTTTATTCCGTAGCTTTTATTTCGAATTACTAACACTTTAGCAACCGAACCGGTATCTAATACCCTGGTGCTACTAGGAGTACTAGTAAAGTACACATCAACACAATGTATATCCAATATACTTCTATCGACCTTGCCAGCCTTCTCATCTACCAAGTATCTAGGGTAATTCTGCTCCAGTGGCTGTTCCCCTTATTACAGAAGCACTTAGTCTCGGGTTTGGGTTCAACCTTGGGTTTCTTCACTAGAGCAGCAGCTGAATTGCCGTTTCATGAAGTATCCCTTCGTGTCCTTGCCCTTCTTGAAACTAGTAGTTTCACCAACCATCAACAATTGATGCTCCCTCTTGATCTCTACTTTCGCGGTGTCAAACATCGCGAATATTTCAAGGATCATCATATCTATCCCTGATATGTTATAGTTCATTACGAAGCTCTAGCAGCTTGGTGGCAATGACTTTGGAGAAACATCACTATCTCATCTGGAAGATCAACTCCCACTTGATTCAAATGATTGTTGTACTCAGACAATCTGAGCACAAGCTCAACAATTGAGCTTTTCTCCCTTAGTTTGCAGGCTAAGAAAATCGTCGGAGGTCTTATACCTCTTGACGTGGGCACGAGCCTAAAATCCCAATTTCAACTCTCGAAACATCTCATATGTTTCGCGACGTTTCAAAACGTCTTCGGTGCCTCAACTCTAAGCCGTTTAACTGAACTATCACGTAGTTATCAAAATGTGTATGTCAGATGTTCGCAACATCCACAGACAACGTTCGAGGTTCAGCACACTGAGCGGTGCATTAAGACATAAGCCTTCTATGAAGCAATGAGGACAATCCTCAGTTTACGGACCTAGTCCGCATAATTCTACTATCAACTTTCAACTAAATTTTCTCTAGGAACATATCTAAACAGTAGAACTAAAGCGCGAGCTATGACATAATTTGCAAAATCCTTTTGACTATGTTCAGGATAAACAAGTTCATCTTATGAACTCCCACTCAGATAGACATCCCTCTAGTCATCTAAGTGATTACATGATCCAAGTCAACTAGGCCGTGTCCGATCATCACGTGAGACGGACTAGTCATCATCGGTGAACATCTTCATGTTGATCGTATCTACCATACGACTCATGCTCGACCTTTCGGTCTCTTGTGTTCCAAGGCCATGTCTGTACATGCTAGGCTTGTCAAGTCAACCTAAGTGTTTCGCGTGTGTAAATCTGTCTTACACCCGTTGTATGTGAACGTCTGAATCAAACACCCGATCATCACGTGGTGCTTTGAAACAACGAACTGTCACAACGGTGCACAGTTAGGGAAACACTTTCTTGAAATTATTATGAGGGATCATCTTATTTACTACCGCTGTCGTTCTAAGCAAATAAGATGTATAAACATGATAAACATCACATGCAATCAAATAGTGACATGATATGGCCAATATCATATTGCTCCTTTTGATCTCCATCTTCGGGGCTCCATGATCATCATCGTCACCGGCATGACACCATGATCTCCATCATCATGATCTCCATCATCGTGTCTTCATGAAGTTGTCTCGCCAACTATTACTTCTACTTCTACAGCTAACGATAAGCAATAAAGTAAAGTAATTACATGACGTTTATGTTGACACGCAGGTCATAAATAAATAAAGACAACTCCTATGGCTCCTGCCGGTTGTCATACTCATCGACATGCAAGTCGTGATTCCTATTACAAGAACATGATCATCTCATACATCACATATATCATTCATCACATCCTTTGGCCATATCACATCACATAGCATACCCTGCAAAAATAAGTTAGACGTCCTCTAATTGTTGTTTGCATGTTTTACGTGGCTGCTATGGGTTTCTAGCAAGAACGTTTCTTACCTACGCAAAGACCACAACGTGATATGCCAATTGCTATTTACCCTTCATAAGGACCCTGTTCATCGAATCCGATCCGACTAAAGTGGGAGAGACAGACACCCGCCAGCCACCTTATGCAACTAGTGCATGTTTGTCGGTGGAACCGGTCTCACGTAAGCGTACGTGTAAGGTTGGTCCGAGCCGCTTCATCCCACAATGCCGCCGAATCAAGGTTGGACTAGTAACGGTAAGCATATTGAACAAAATCAACGCCCACAACTACTTTGTGTTCTACTCGTGCATAGAATCTACGCAAAGACCTAGCTCATGATGCCACTGTTGGGGAACGTAGCATAAATTCAAAATTTTCCTACGTGTCACCAAGATCTATCTATGGAGTCATCTAGCAACGAGGGAGGAGTGGATCTACATACCCTTGTAGATCGCACGCGGAAGCGTTCAAGAGAACGGGGTTGATGGAGTCGTACTCGTCGTGATCCAAATCACCGATGATCCTAGCGCCGAACGGACGGCACCTCCGCGTTCAACACACGTACGGAGCAGCGACGTCTCCTCCTTCTTGATCCAGCAAGGGGAAAGGAGAGGTTGATGGAGATCCAGCAGCACGACGGCGTGGTGGTGGAAGTAGCGGGATTCCAACAGGGCTTCGCCAAGCGCTGCGGGAGGAGGGAGATGTGTCATGGGAGGGAGAGGGAGGCGCCAGGGCTTCGGTTTGGTTGCCCTCCCTTCCCCCCACTATATATAGGGCCAAGGGAGAGGGGAAGGGCGCAGCCTTGCCCCTTCCTCCAAGGAAGGGTGCGGCCAAGGGGGGGAGGAGTCCATCCTCCTCAAGGCACCTCGGAGGTGCCTTCCCCCTTCAGGACTCTCCCCTCCTCTTGTCCCTTTGGTGCATGGGCCTCTAGGGGCTGGTTCCCTTGGCCCATGTAGGCCAAGGCGCACCCCCTATAGCCCATGTGGCCCCCCGGGGCAGGTGGCCCCACCCGGTGGACCCCCGGGACCCTTCCGGTGGTCCCGGTACAATACCGGTGACCCCGAAACTTGTCCCGATGGCCGAAATAGCACTTCCTATATATAATTCTTTACCTCCGGACCATTCCGGAACTCCTCATGACATCCGGGATCTCATCCGGGACTCCGAACAACTTTCGGGTTACCGCATACTAATATCTCTATAACCCTAGCGTCACCGAACCTTAAGAGTGTAGACCCTACGGGTTCGGGAGACATGCAGACATGACCGAGATGACTCTCCGGTCAATAACCAACAGCGGGATCTGGATACCCATGTTGGCTCCCACATGTTCCACGATGATCTCATCGGATGAACCACGATGTCAATGACTTAATCAATCTCGTATACAATTCCTTTTGTCTAGCGGCATTGTACTTGCCCGAGATTCGATCGCCGGTATCCCGATACCTTGTTCAATCTCGTTACCGGCAAGTCTCTTTACTCGTTCCGTAACACATCATCCCGTGATCAACTCCTTGATCACATTGTGCACATTATGATGATGTCCTACCGAGTGGGCCCAGAGATACCTCTCCGTCACACGGAGTGACAAATCCCAGTCTTGATTCGTGCCAACCCAACAGACACTTTCGGAGATACCTGTAGTGTACCTTTATAGCCACCCAGTTACGTTGTGATGTTTGGCACACCCAAAGCACTCCTACGGTATCCGGGAGTTGCACAATCTCATGGTCTAAGGAAATGATACTTGACATTAGAAAAGCTTTAGCATACGAACTACACGGTCTTGTGCTAGGCTCAGGATTGGGTCTTGTCCATCACATCATTCTCCTAATGATGTGATCCCGTTATCAACGACATCCAATGTCCATGGTTAGGAAACCGTAACCATCTATTGATCAACGAGCTAGTCAACTAGAGGCTTACTAGTGTCACATCCCTAGCTTCAGGCATTGCTCTAGGTTAGCTTCATGTGTGCATCATGTCTATATTTTTGAAACTTGAATTGAGGAATATTGGAAGCCTCAAAACCCTAAATAAAAGAGGGGCAAAAACCCTAGAAATCTTATTCATTGCTCCAAAAGGCTCTTCTTAAATGTTTGATAATTTTTGGTAAGGGTTCTGGTCCCAATCAAAATATTGAACATTTTTAAGGATTTATTTTTGGGACTTTGAATTTAAATCTTTAGCTATTTGAATTTGAATTATATTCATATAATTAGAATATAATTTCAAATACCCCTGAAATATTTTATGAGCTTTTGGAAAAGTCCATCTAGCCAAATAAAATTATTCAGAGGAGTTTTTGGCATTGTTTGAATTTGTTTAAAATTCAAAACAGTGGCAAAATAAATTAAATAAAACAAACAGAAAAAAAATAAAAAGAGCAAAGCTTACCTGGCGCTTACCTGCAGCCCCACCTAGCGCCCCATCTGGCCCAGCACCGCAGCTGGCCGGCCCAGCCCACCAGCGCCCTCCCTTTCGTCTTCCTCCTCGGGACAGTAGGACAGGGGCGTGTGCCCGCGGCGCGCACGCACGCGCAACGCCACCTCCTGCCTGCCTGCTGCCACTCCGACGCCGCTACGGATGCCACGCACCCCCTCAGGCCGCTCTCAACCCCCTCCCGTGCTCATCCCCTTCTCCTGCTCTCCCTCTCGCTCCGCACCTCGGGCCCGAACGGAGCCGCCGCCACCGACGCCGATTGCCGCAGCCACCGTGCTCCCCTCGCCTCGCCGACGTGCCAAGAAGCCCCGTCTCGTCCCCCTCTTCCTCCCCACCAAGACAGAAGGTGCCGGAAGCCCTGGATGTCGCCAGCTCCGCCGTTCCCCTCCTCGGCCACCGAGGATCGCTGCCATCGATTCGTCGCCGTCCGGCCTGCCCCGAGACCGCCGAGCATCTCTTCGTGACCGTGGTGAGCCCCCGGTCCTCTTCCCCCTAATCCCGCCTTCGTTTGTTTGCCGTAGCCGCCGCCCCCTTGCTTACCGTAGCCGTCGCCGCGCGGGCTCGTCGTCGGCGAAGCCCCGGTGACCAAATGGCCCCGCGCGTGCGTCCGTTGCACTCGCAACGACCCGTGGAGTAACGCTAGCGTGGCAGCTAGCTCGTTTGCAAGCCGCAGCGCTAACCCCGCACCCACCCGAGCTCCGGCCGCCGCCTCGCTCGCCGCCGTTGCTGATTCCGACCACCTCAGCACCTCCCGCTGCTACCAAACGACGCGCCTCACCACGACGCGTCCGTAGAGATCAACCGCGGCTCAAACCGCTGTCTGTACGCGAAACCTGAGCTCCGGCGTGTTGCCGCCCCGGGTTTGGTCGCCGCCGGCTGGCCTCCGGTGACGCCGACGTGGCGCACTTACTTAGTCGCTAATGACCCTGCTAACAGCCCTATCTCTCACTGACATATGGGCCCCACGCCCTTAACTAACCACGGTTAACCCCTGTTTAGTTTAAGTTAACCACAGTGGCCCCACGCGTCGGAATTGACCTAGCTGACGTGGCCGTTGACCGGTCCCACCTGTCAGTGGGTTAAACAACCCTGTGTCACTGACGTGTGGCCCCCACACGTCAGGTTTGACCAGCAGCAGCGTCTGTTGACCTGCTGACGTCACGGTGACGCACTGCTGACGCAGTAAATGTTTTCTGGAATTTAAATAATTCTTAAATGATTTATTAATTCCAGAAAATGCCTATAAACTTCTAAAATTCATAGAAATTCAACCGTAACTCCAAATTAAATAAATCATATATGAAAAATTATCAGAAAAATTCAAGGAATCCATCTGTACCATTTTCATGCATGTTAGAACAACTTATAGCTGCTGTTTAGCACAAATCAATTAAATGGCATTTGAATAATCACATATGGAGTTTAAATTTGAATCTTGTATTCAAACCAACTTCATTTAATCTGTTGCTAGTTGCATTAGACCAAAACACATTCATTTTGCCATGTCATGAGCATGCATCATATTGTGCATTGCATTGATTGTGTTCCTTTCTGTGTTGCCGGTATTTGTCCCCTCTCGATAGACGTGATATCGATGATGTGATCGTTGACACTGATGAAGACTCAATGTTATCTTCAGAAGTGCCAGGCAAGCAAAACCCCCTTGTTCATTCCGATACAATCCCACTCTCTCGCTCCTGCTCTCTTTTACTGCATTAGGACAACATCGATTCATCTGTTACTTGCTGCGGTAGCTGAACCCTTTATCCTCTGCATGACCTGTCATTCCACAGTAATTAGATGAAACCCACTAGCATGAGTAGGAGTTGTTTGAGCCCTATTGTGCCTACTCATTCATGTTTGTTTGTCATGCCTGCTACTGCTTAGAGTTGAGTCAGGTCTGATTCATCGGGGATGAATCAGAGGCGTGCGAACATGTCCTACTGTGTGTGAGCTAAGTGTGTGAACACGATTTGGTAAAGGTAGCGGTGAGAGGCCATGTAGGAGTACATGGTGGGTTGTCTCATTGCAGCCGTCCTCAGGAACTGAGTTCTGTGTTTGTGATCCATGATTCAGCTACTACCACGCATTGGGCCCGAAACCAATGGACCCTCTCGGCTTCTTATTCACCCTAGTTCTCCGTCCAGGAGTTGCAAGTAGTTTCTGGTGTTTGTAGCCTACTGGAGGTCGTGGACAGCGCTGACCGTAGGGGTGGGCTGTGATGCGGTAGGTACGTGGCACGGTGTACCGAATACCCGTTAGGTATCTCGGGAACCCTGTTCACATCGTTCGGGGCCGTATGGGAAACCTCGGCCGGACTCCCTGCGGATGGAACCTGGATAGGCGATAAACCTGGACTGGAGGCTTAGGTGATTAGGTAGGTCGTGGCCGACACCCACGTTGGGCTTCCGCTTGAAGGTTGCCGAGTACATGTCGTGTAAACGACGGTAAGTGGTGAGAGCGTGTGTGAAGAAGTACACCCCTGCAGGGTTAACATCATCTATTCGAATAGCCGTGTCCGCGGAAAAGGACTTCTGGGTTGCTTATATCAGTTCATAGACAAGTGAAAGTGGATACTCTAAAATACGCAAGATAAGCGTGAGTGCTATGGACGGCGTTCTCGTAGGGAGACGGGGGCGGATCCATAGTGGTGTATTGATATGGTGAATATGTGGACTCGTGTGCGCCACCTCAAAAGAGTTACTTGCAGTCGTAGTTCAGGATAGCCACCGAGTCAAAGCTGGCTTGCTGCAGTTAAACCCCACCATCCCCTTGTTGATAATGATGCATGTGTAGATAGATCTGATGTAAGTCTTGCTGGGTACATTTGTACTCACGTTTGCCTATTTTATGTGTTTTTGCAGAGAGACTTCAGTCTCACTAGTAGTTCCGCTTGGACTTCGACGTTTAGCTTGATACCTCAGCTACGATCTTGTGCCCTCGGCAGGATCTGATAGATAGTCAGGCTTCTCAGCCTTTTCATTTATAGATGTCTGTACTCAGACATGATAGCTTCCGCTTGTGCTTTGACTTGTATGCTCTGATTGTTGGGTCATGAGACCCATGTTTGTAATGTCTCGCTCCTCGGAGCCTATTGAATAAACTACTTGAGTCGTAGAGTCGTAGAGTCCTGTTAGCCCGCTACAGCCCGGTTCATCGGAGTCCTGCTAGCCCAGTGCTACAGCCTGGATTCGCTCGCTGATGACCGACACGTTCGATGCTGGGTCATGGATGCCTGTCCCTGTAAGTCTGTGCCACTTTGGGTTTACGACTAGCCATGTTAGCCCGGGCTCCTTATCATATGGATGCTAGCGACACTGTCATATACGTGTGCCAAAAGGCGCAAACGGTCCCGGGCAAAGGTAAGGCGACACCCGTGGGAATACCGTGCGTGAGGCCGCAAAGTGATATGAGGTGTTACATGCTAGATCGATGTGGCATTGAGTCGGGGTCCTGACAGCGTTGGTATCAGAGCTTGACTGCCTGTAGGATTACCAAGCCAAACTTGTCGAAGTTGAGTCTAGAAATTCTTTAGTTATATAAGGGAATTGATTGTGGGATGGAACGTAAGGCTCTTTTTACTCCTTATAGTTTATGCCCTTCTGATCTGAGTCATCATCTTCTCTTCTACGGGGATTAAGAACTAGGCTATCTCTTCTTTCTATCAGGATCACGTGTTACTAATCCGTAGACTTATAAGATTGTTGGATTAAGTCTCAGTTCAGTTCCTACTACTTCCGTATGATAATTGTTGATCTCGAAACCTTGATATTGTGCTTCTGAGTGGTTATGCCACCATTTTTGTGAATGTCTCAAATCTTTTGTGAGCATTTACAGCCGTTATGCTGTCCGAGTCATTCCAGGTTTCTAAATAGTCTGATGCATTTGCAAATCCTTTCCCTCTGGTTTCGATGTTCCTTTATGCCAGCTCAATCACACTAATTGTTAAGTTGAGGTACTCTATTGCCTTGACATTATGTTGGAGTTACTATTATGGCCCTAGGTGTTTAGGGAGTCACCTAGTAATCTAACAATGTTTTGTGATCCCAGTGTGATGATTCTGGCTTTTATTCTCGAAAGCATCCCGTGATGCCACTTAGTATTAGGTATTCTACTCCTTGGGCTTTGAACCCGAGATTCACTCTACTTACCTCATGTTGATAGTGTTTGCTAGTTCCTTTAGGATATTAGTAACTTTGCGATAGTCCTCGAGGTCCGTGGTATTTCCTTCTTCCAAATACTATGAACCGCTTATGGCAGATGTTTATTGGATCAAAAGATCACAATTAGAGTACTCTTGAGGAGTTCTCCATTCATAAATCGTGACTCTGCCAGTTCTACCTTTCTGCATGGGTTATCCGGAAGAAATATGTTGAACTTCATTCGACATGCTAATCCATGCATCCACAACTCAGAAAATCATATGTTCTTTTGAGTTGTCCCATCTTAGTTGTTTCCGACCCTCGCCTATCAATTGATAGTCAAGAGTATGCGTGCGTTCGTTTATCAATGCCTATTACTCTTGTGGTCCGTCAAGCCATTCTATCGCGGAATGACTAGGAGAAACAAACTCCAGTACCTCTTCCATATCTAGGATTGGGTCAAAACAATTGTACTCCGCAGATCAAAATGCCAATCCAGCTTTTGCTCTGTTCTACCTTGGAGTATTACCATCTTTTATATCGGGATTGTTATAGGAATTGCACACCATCCTATGAACTCTTGGTACAGTGATACTTTTGCCATCATTGTTCATTCCTCGGTTCCTGTGTTATTGTAACCGGAATGCCGACAAATGAATCATGGCGTGTGAAATCAATACTCCCAGCAACCTCGTTGCTTGGTAGTTAAAGGATAATAATTTTATTCTTAGTATGTTGGTTATTGAATCACCATTCTAAGATTGATCGTGCTACCTAGTCCTTATTTCCTGGTGCACTCTTTGATTGATGAGTTAGGATTTGTCAAGTCCTCGCTCATTTGATCATATCATCTTGCCCTGAAAAGCAAGATTGTTCTCGAGCTTAGTAACATATCGGTGGTTCGTGATTTTCTGAATATCTTCTCAGAAGTATTACCAGGTTGTCACCTGACCGCTATGTTGAGTTCGTGATCAAGTTGGTTTATTCCTGTAAACCACCCCTTCTCCAAGAATCCGTGTTGGATACCCTGAGCTAGTTGGATAAGCTAAACAACAACTTGGAGAGTTGGAAGATAAAAGCTTGTCCGACTTAGTTCATGTTAAGGGATATCTTTTGTGTGTGTGTGTGTGTGTTGAAGAAAGATGATATCTTCATCAATTGGTCCTTGTGAACAATTGTTGGGTCTATTATCTTACCCAAACCTTTGATTGAGTATGGGCTATCATCCAATCAGACCAGAACCAACGATATTCGTAGTGTTGTCTTACTCGTGGTTGACCCCTCGAGCATACACCATTGCATCTTTGGTCTGACCAATGCTATCACCGTGTTCACTTAACTATGGAATTCCTTTTAAAAGGAAACCCAGATGAATTGTTGTTGAGCCCATTGACAACATCCTTATCTCCTCCATGATTTTGTTGAACATTAAGCTAGTGTTGGAAACTTTTGAAAGCATTTTCTTCATGCTAGCTCATGAAGTATTTGTTTGATGAAAGGAGTGACTTCCTCTTATACACGTGCATTTGGTGAAAGTTGCCGCCGTGAATTTGAGAAAGTTAGTTTTGCTTCCTATGGAATCATCCCAAGTCAGTCATGCATACGTGCGAAGTATTCTGTGGTCTGGAGATTTGCAACCTCCATTCTATATGTATATCCTAGCACACCAAGCCACTGATTGAGTTGTTCAAAGATAAAGGAGTCTGTCCAAGGTGAACTCTTTGGACTTCCACGCGTGGAGACTTCGAAGTCATTAATGATGGTTTCCCCTCCTGAACTCGGTAGTGTTTTATTATAAGACTACTTTGTGGTCATGCTTGTCTTGGACATCGTGTTCACATGTTGTAGCAGAACCAGCTCATGTTTTGGAGCTTACTATCGTAGTTCATTCCCCGAGAATCTCGCAACGTCATCTCGTCGATTTGTGTTGCAAACTTTCATTTTTCTTCCTAGACTCGATGAGTCTGGAATATCCTGACACCAACCAGATCTGAATCTCAGGCAGATATGATGGTTTGGAACATTTCCCAAGAACTATAATATTGGTCCCTCGATAACCGGTAAAGTGGATGTCGTGGCCAACACACCCAGCCAGAAGACCTATTATTGTAGTATCTTGTTTGAGGAAGTTGGCCACCTCCCCATAAGGACTTCGTAGGATTTACCCCCTAGCTATGCCTTATGATTTTAGTGTTTCCGAAGTACGACCTTTACCTGATGTTCTAGTTAGCAAACCATATCTAAGAATGGGTTACACTAGCACGTCAAGGAGAACATTAGAAGCGGAGTGCTAAATGTCTCTCGGTCGATCATCCAGATTTTGTTTCCTTGGCCTCGCTAGGGTGAAATCTGAGTTGATGTTATCTTCCTTTGCATCTGCATCCTCCATCACCATTCATCATGGTAGTAAGTTGTGTTACCGGACCCTTGACACGGATGTTGGTAAAACCTTGATGATTATGGAATTGCTCAAGTTCTTGAGAGCACGCACAAGCGCTACGTGTTATCATCGGCACTAACTGGGTTTGCTCTCAGTTTCCTCGGCAATGCTATGATCTTTTCAAACAGTGAATTCACTCTCTGTTGTTGGGTTCTTCCCCAGTTACCAGAATCATTCCCAGCATTTGCATTTTGTTCCCAGCTTGCACCGCCAATGTGCCATTCTACCACGGGTCTCTTCCATTTCCGGTGATAAGCAAATTCATCCATTGCGTTGTCTTCAACAAGGTAATCCACATCATCCAAGTCCAAGTATGCCATTCTACCGACCCCGCCAATCGATTGTTGTGATTTGCCTTAGGCTGATATAGAGAGTCTCAATGATCTCTATATCAAAGGTAATTCTTTTTGCCACTTAAGGGGATATATCTTCGAGTCACCTTCCCTAAGGTGCATCATAATGGTGCCATGTCAACTCAACTCCTCGCTACGTTGACAACCGATCACCACATTCTTAAGTCTGGAATTGTTGTCTACTTAGCGAACCCTCGTCATCTGTCTTACTCCATTTCTTCGGATCTGTGCTTCGTCTCTCAGCTCAAGAGATGTTGCTATGTCTCATTCCGGGAGTTAATCCTGAGTTGTTCGACCTTCGAGAAGAACCATTCTTTTAGGATCTTTCCTTTCCTCTCGTTGTCATGTTAGTTGGAGTTCTCAGAGCAAGACTTCGAGACAAAGATGGTGATCGAAACAACGTCCATTTGAAGTGCAACCTGGATCGTGAAGATTATACTAGTTTGCGTTTCCCCTTCATCCTACCCTACGCTTGAATCTCGAGATGAGATTCTTGTTTAGTGGGGGTGAGTTGTCACATCCCTAGCTTCAGGCATTGCTCTAGGTTAGCTTCATGTGTGCATCATGTCTATATTTTTGAAACTTGAATTGAGGAATATTGGAAGCCTCAAAACCCTAAATAAAAGAGGGGCAAAAACCCTAGAAATCTTATTCATTGCTCCAAAAGGCTCTTCTTAAATGTTTGATAATTTTTGGTAAGGGTTCTGGTCCCAACCAAAATATTGAACATTTTTAAGGATTTATTTTTGGGACTTTGAATTTAAATCTTTAGCTATTTGAATTTGAATTATATTCATATAATTAGAATATAATTTCAAATACCCCTGAAATATTTTATGAGCTTTTGGAAAAGTCCATCTAGCCAAATAAAATTATTCAGAGGAGTTTTTGGCATTGTTTGAATTTGTTTAAAATTCAAAACAGTGGCAAAATAAATTAAATAAAACAAACAGAAAAAAATAAAAAGAGCAAAGCTTACCTGGCGCTTACCTGCAGCCCCACCTAGCGCCCCATCTGGCCCAGCACAGCAGCTGGCCGGCCCAGCCCACCAGCGCCCTCCCTGTCGTCTTCCTCCTCGGGACAGTAGGACAGGGGCGTGTGCCCGTGGCGCGCACGCACGCGCAATGCCACCTCCTGCCTGCCTGCTGCCACTCCGACGCCGCTACGGATGCCACGCACCCCCTCAGGCCGCTCTCAACTCCCTCCCGTGCTCATCCCCTTCTCCTGCTCTCCCTCTCGCTCCGCACCTCGGGCCCGAACGGAGCCGCCGCCACCGACGCCGATTGCCGCAACCACCGTGCTCCCCTCGCCTCGCCGACGTGCCAAGAAGCCCCGTCTCGTCCCCCTCTTCCTCCCCACCAAGACAGAAGGTGCCGGAAGCCCTGGATGTCGCCAGCTCCGCCGTTCCCCTCCTCGGCCACCGAGGATCGCTGTCGTCGATTCGTCGCCGTCCGGCCAGCCCCGAGACCGCCGAGCATCTCTTCGTGACCGTGGTGAGCCCCCGGTCCTCTTCCCCCTAATCCCGCCTTCGTTTGTTTGCCGTAGCCGCCGCCCCCTTGCTTACCGTAGCCGTCGCCGCGCGGGCTCGTCGCCGGCGAAGCCCCGGTGACCAAATGGCCCCGCGCGTGCGTCCGTTGCACTCGCAACGACCCGTGGAGTAACGCTAGCGTGGCAGCTAGCTCGTTTGCAAGCCGCAGCGCTAACCCCGCACCCACCCGAGCTCCGGCCGCCGCCTCGCTCGCCGTCGTTGCTGATTCCGACCACCTCAGCACCTCCCGCTGCTACCAAACGACGCGCCTCACCACGACACGTCCGTAGAGATCAACCGCGGCTCAAACCGCTGTCTGTACACGAAACCCGAGCAACTCCGGCGTGTTGCAGCCCCGGGTTTGGTCGCCGCCGGCTGGCCTCCGGTGACGCCGACGTGGCGCACTTACTTAGTCGCTAATGACCCTGCTAACAGCCCTATCTCTCACTGACATATGGGCCCCACGCCCTTAACTAACCACGGTTAACCCCTATTTAGTTTAAGTTAACCACAGTGGCCCCACGCGTCGGAATTGACCTAGCTGACGTGGCCGTTGACCGGTCCCACCTGTCAGTGGGTTAAACAACCCTGTGTCACTGACGTGTGGCCCCCACACGTCAGGTTTGACCAGCAGCAGCGTCTGTTGACCTGCTGACGTCACGGTGACGCACTGCTGACGCAGTAAATGTTTTCTGGAATTTAAATAATTCTTAAATGATTTATTAATTCCAGAAAATGCCTATAAACTTCTAAAATTCATAGAAATTCAACCGTAACTCCAAATTAAATAAATTATATATGAGAAATTATCAGAAAAAATCAAGGAATCCATCTGTATCATTTTCATGCATGTTAGAACAACTTATAGCTGCTGTTTAGCACAAATAAATTAAATGGCATTTGAATAATCACATATGGAGTTTAAATTTGAATCTTGTATTCAAACCAACTTCATTTAATCTGTTGCTAGTTGCATTAGCCCAAAACACATTCATTTTGCCATGTCATGAGCATGCATCATATTGTGCATTGCATTGATTGTGTTCCTTTCTGTGTTGCCGGTATTTGTCCCCTCTCGATAGACGTGATATCGATGATGTGATCGTTGACACTGATGAAGACTCAATGTTATCTTCAGAAGTGCCAGGCAAGCAAAACCCCCTTGTTCATTCCGATACAATCCCACTCTCTCGCTCCTGCTCTCTTTTACTGCATTAGGACAACATCGATTCATCTGTTACTTGTTGCGGTAGCTGAACCCTTTATCCTCTGCATGACCTGTCATTCCACAGTAATTAGATGAAACCCACTAGCATGAGTAGGAGTTGTTTGAGCCCTGTTGTGCCTACTCATTCATGTTTGTTTGTCATGCCTGCTACTGCTTAGAGTTGAGTCAGGTCTGATTCATCGGGGATGAATCAGAGGCGTGCGAACATGTCCTACTGTGTGTGAGCTAAGTGTGTGAACACGATTTGGTAAAGGTAGCGGTGAGAGGCCATGTAGGAGTACATGGTGGGTTGTCTCATTGCAGCCGTCCTTAGGAACTGAGTTCTGTGTTTGTGATCCATGATTCAGCTACTACCACGCATTGGGCCCGAAACCAATGGACCCTCTCGGCTTCTTATTCACCCTAGTTCTCCGTCCAGGAGTTGCAAGTAGTTTCTGGTGTTTGTAGCCTACTGGAGGCCGTGGACAGCGCTGACCGTAGGGGTGGGCTGTGATGCGGTAGGTACGTGGCACGGTGTACCGAATACCCGTTAGGTATCTCGGGAACCCTGTTCACATCGTTCGGGGCCGTATGGGAAACCTCGGCCGGACTCCCTGCGGATGGAACCTGGATAGGCGATAAACCTGGACTGGAGGCTTAGGTGATTAGGTAGGTCGTGGCCGACACCCACGTTGGGCTTCCGCTTGAAGGTTGCCGAGTACATGTCGTGTAAACGACGGTAAGTGGTGAGAGCGTGTGTGAAGAAGTACACCCCTGCAGGGTTAACATCATCTATTCGAATAGCCGTGTCCGCGGAAAAGGACTTCTGGGTTGCTTATATCAGTTCATAGACAAGTGAAAGTGGATACTCTAAAATACGCAAGATAAGTGTGAGTGCTATGGATGGCGTTCTCGTAGGGAGACGGGGGCGGATCCATAGTGGTGTATTGATATGGTGAATATGTGGACTCGTGTGCGCCACCTCAAAAGAGTTACTTGCAGTCGTAGTTCAGGATAGCCACCGAGTCAAAGCTGGCTTGCTGCAGTTAAACCCCACCATCCCCTTGTTGATAATGATGCATGTGTAGATAGATCTGATGTAAGTCTTGCTGGGTACATTTGTACTCACGTTTGCCTATTTTATGTGTTTTTGCAGAGAGACTTCAGTCTCACTAGTAGTTCCGCTTGGACTTTGACGTTTAGCTTGATACCTCAGCTACGATCTTGTGCCCTCGGCAGGATCTGATAGATAGTCAGGCTTCTCAGCCTTTTCATTTATAGATGTCTGTACTCAGACATGATAGCTTCCGCTTGTGCTTTGACTTGTATGCTCTGATTGTTGGGTCATGAGACCCATGTTTGTAATGTCTCGCTCCTCGGAGCCTATTGAATAAACTACTTGAGTCGTAGAGTCATTTTGTGATGCCATGTTGTATTGCACATATCGAGCATATTGTGTGTATGTTATTGAAATGCTTGGTATGTGTGGGATCTGACCATCTAGTTGTTTATCTTTAGTAGCCTCTCTTACCGGGAAATGTCTCCTAGTGTTTCACTGAGCCATGGTAGCTTGCTACTGCTCCGGAACACTTAGGCTGGCCGGCATGTGTCCTTCTTTGTTCCTGTGTCTGTCCCTTCGGGGAAATGTCACGCGATGAATACCGGAGTCCTGTTAGCCCGCTACAGCCCGGTTCACCGGAGTCCTGCTAGCCCAGTGCTACAGCCTGGATTTGCTCGCTGATGACCGACACGTTCGATGCTGGGTCATGGATGCCTGTCCCTGTAAGTCTGTGCCACTTTGGGTTTACGACTAGCCATGTCAGCCCGGGCTCCTTATCATATGGATGCTAGCGACACTGTCATATACGTGTGCCAAAAGGCGCAAACGGTCCCGGGCAAAGGTAAGGCGACACCCGTGGGAATACCGTGCGTGAGGCCGCAAAGTGATATGAGGTGTTACATGCTAGATCGATGTGGCATTGAGTCGGGGTCCTGACAACTAGGGACATGGTGTTGTCTATGTATCCACATATGTATCTGAGTTTCCTATCAATACAATTATAGCATGGATAATAAACGATTATCATGAACAAGGAAATATAATAATAACCAATTTATTATTGTCTCTCGGGCATATTTCCAACACCATCCCGCCGCCACTCCACCCAAATCCTCTCTGTTGGGGAACGTAGTAATTTCAAAAATTTCCTATGCACACGCAAGATCATGGTGATGCATAGCAACGAGAGGGGAGAGTGTGATCTATGTACCCTCGTAGACCGACATCGGAAGCGTTATGACAACGCGGTTGATGTAGTCGTATGTCTTCACGGCCCGACCGATCAAGCACCAAAACTACGGCACCTCCGAGTTCTAGCACACGTTCAGCTCGATGACGATCCCCGGACTCCGATCCAGCAAAGTGTCGGGGAAGAGTTTCGTCAGTATGACGGCGTGGTGACGATCTTGATGTTCTACTGTCGCAGGGCTTCGCCTAAGCACCACTACAATATTATCGAGGACTATGGTGGAAGGGGGCACCGCACACGGCTAAGAGAACAATCTTAGAGATCAACTTGTGAGTCTAGGGGTGCCCCATGCCCCCGTATATAAAGGAGCCAAGGGGGGTGCGGCCGGCCCTAGGAGGAGGCGCGCAGGAGGAGTCCTACTCCTATCGGGAGTAGGACTCCCCCCTTTCCCTAGTTGGATTAGGACTTGGGAAAGAAGGAAGAGAGGGAAGAAAGGAAAGGGGGGCGCCGCCCCTCCCCTCCTTGTCCAATTCGGACTTGGGGGTGAGGGGCGCGCGGCAGCCCCTAGGCCTCCTCTCCTCTTCCTCCACTAGGCCCATTAAGGTCCATTAGGTTACCGGGGGGTTTCGGTAACCTCCCGGTATTCCAGTAAAATGTCGATTTCACCCGGAACACTTCCGATGTCCAAACATAGGCTTCCAATATATCAATCTTTATGTCTCGACCATTTTGAGACTCCTCGTCATGACCGTATCACATCCGGGACTCTGAACTAACTTCGGTACATCAAAATATATAAACTCATAATGAAACTGTCATCGTAATGTTAAGCGTGCGGACCCTACGGGTTCGAGAACAATGTAGACATGACCGAGGCATGTCTTCGGTCAATAACCAATAGCGGAACCTGGATGCTCATATTGGCTCCCACATATTCTACGAAGATCTTTTATCGGTCAGACCGCATAACAACATACTTTGTTTCCTTTTCATCGGTATGTTACTTGCCCGAGATTCGATTGTCGGTATCTCAATACCTAGTTCAATCTCGTTACCGGCAAGTCTCTTTACTCGTTTCGTAATACATCATCTCACAACTAACTCATTAGTTGCAATGCTTGCAAGGCTTATGTGATGTGCATTACCGAGAGGGCCCAGAGATACCTCTCCGACAATCGGAGTGACAAATCCTAATCTCGAAATATGCCAACCCAACATGTACCTTTGGAGACACCTGTAGAGCTCCTTTATAATCACCCAGTTATGTTGTGACGTTTGGTAGCACATAAAGTGTTCCTCTGGCAAACAGGAGTTGCATAATCTCATAGTCATAGGAACATGTATAAGTCATGAAGAAAGCAATAGCAACATACTAAACGATCGGGTGCTAAGCTAATGGAATGGGTCATGTCAATCACATCATTCTCCTAATAATGTGATCCCGTTAATCAAATGACAACACATGTCTATGGTTAGGAAACATAACCATCTTTGATTAATGAGCTAGTCAAGTAGAGGCATACTAGTGACGTTTAGTTTGTCTATGTATTCACACAAGTATTATGTTTCCGGATAATAAAATTCTAGCATGAACAATAAACATTTATCATAATATAAGGAAATAAAATAATAACTTTATTATTGCCTCTAGGGCATATTTCCTTAAGTCTCCCACTTGCACTAGAGTCAATAATCTAGATTACACAGTAATGATTCTAACACCCATGGAGCATTGGTGCTGATCATGTTTTGCTCGTGGAAGAGGCTTAGTCAATGGGTCTGCTACATTCAGATCCGTATGTATCTTGCAAATCTCTATGTCTCCCACTTGGACTAGATCCCGGATGGAATTGAAGCGTCTCTTGATGTGCTTGGTTCCCTTGTGAAATCTGGATTCCTTTGCCAAGGCAATTGCACCAGTATTGTCACAAAAGATTTTTATTGGACCCGATGCACTAGGTATGACACCTAGATCGGATATGAACTCCTTCATCCAGACTCCTTCGTTTGTTGCTTCCGAAGCAGCTATGTACTCCGCTTCACATGTAGATCCCGCCACAACGCTTTGTTTAGAACTGCACCAACTGATAGCTCCACCGTTTAATGTAAACACGTATCCGATTTGCGATTTAGAATCATCCGGATTAGTGTCAAAGCTTGCATCAACTTAACCATTTACGATGAGCTCTTTGTCACCTCCATATATGAGAAACATATCCTTAGTCCTTTTCAGGTATTTCAGGGTGTTCTTGACCGCTGTCCAATGATCCACTCCTGGATTACTTTGGTACCTCCCTATTAGACTTATAGCAAGACACACATCAGGTCTGGTACACAGCATTGCATACATGATAGAGCCTATGGATGAAGCATAGGGAACATCTTTCATTTTCTCTCTATCTTTTGCATTGGTCGGGCATTGAGTCTTACTCAATTTCACACCTTGTAACACAGGCAAGAATCCTTTCTTTGCTTGATCCATTTTGAACTTCTTCAAAACTTTGTCAAGGTATGTGCTTTGTGAAAGTCCAACTAAGCGTCTTGATCTATCTCCATAGATCTTAATGCCCAATATGTAAGCAGCTTCACCGAGGCCTTTCATTGAAAAACTCTTATTCAAGTATCCCTTTATGCTATCCAGAAATTCTATATCATTTCCGATTAGTAATATGTCATCTACATATAATATCAGAAATGCTACACAGCTCCCACTCACTTTCTTGTAAATACAGGCTTCTCCAAAAGTATGTACAAAACCAAATGCTTTGATCACACTATCAAAGCGTTTATTCCAACTCCGAGAGGCTTGCACCAGTCCATAAATGGATTGCTGGAGCTTGCACACTTTGTTAGCTCTCTTTGGATCGACAAAACCTTCCGGCTGCATCATATACAACTCTTCTTCCAGAAATCCATTCAGGAATGCAGTTTCGACATCCATCTGCCAAATTTCATAATCATAAAATGCGGCAATTGCTAACATGATTCGGACAGATTTAAGCATCGCTACGGGTGAGAAGGTCTCATCGTAGTCAATCCCTTGAACTTGTCGAAAACCTTTTGCGACAAGTCGAGCTTTGTAGACAGTAACATTACCGTCAGCGTCGGTCTTCTTCTTGAAGATCCATTTATTCTCAATTGCTTGCCGATCTTTTGGCAAGTCAACCAAAGTCCACACTTTGTTCTCATACATGGATCCCATCTCAGATTTCATGGCTTCAAGCCATTTTGCGGAATCTGGGCTCACCATTGCTTCTCCATAGTTCGTAGGTTCATCATGATCTAGTAGCATGACTTCCAGAACAGGATTACCGTACCACTCTGGTGCGGATCTTACTCTGGTTGATCTACCAGGTTCAGTAGTATCTTGTTCTGAAGTTTCATGATCATCATCATTAGCTTCCTCACTAATTGGTGTAGGTGTAACAGAAACCGGTTTCTGTGATGTACTACTTTCCAATAAGGGAGCAGGTACAATTACCTCATCAAGTTCTACTTTCCTCCCACTCACTTCTTTCAAGAGAAACTCCTTCTCTAGGAAGTTTCTGAATTTAGCAACAAAAGTCTTGCCTTCGGATCTGTGATAGAAGGTGTATCCAATAGTTTCCTTTGGATATCCTATGAAGACACATTTCTCCGATTTGGGTTCGAGCTTATCAGGTTGAAGTTTTTTCACATAAGCATCGCAGCCCCAAACTTTCAGAAACGACAACTTTGGTTTCTTGCCAAACCACAGTTCATAAGGCGTCGTCTCAACGGATTTTGATGGTGCCCTATTTAACGTGAATGCGGCCGTCTCTAAACATAACCCCAAAACGATAGCGGTAAATCAGTAAGAGACATCATAGATCGCACCATATCAAGTAAAGTACGATTACAACATTCGGACACACCATTACGCTGTGGTGTTCCGGGTGACGTGAGTTGCGAAACTATTCCGCATTGTTTCAAATGTACACCAAACTCGTAACTCAAATATTATCCTCCACGATCAGATCGTAGGAATTTTATTTTCTTGTTACGATGATTTTCATCTTCACTCTGAAATTCTTTAAACTTTTCAAATGTTTCAGACTTATGTTTCATTAAGTAGATATACTCATATCTGCTTAAGTCATCTGTGAAGGTGAGAAAAAAATGATATCCACCACGAGCCTCAACATTCATCGGACCACATACATCTGTATGTATGATTTCCAACAAATCTATTGCTCTCTCCATAGTACCGGAGAACGGTGTTTTTGTCATCTTACCCATAAGGCACGGTTCGCAAGTACCAAGTGATTCATAATCAAGTGGTTCCAAAAGTCCATCAGTATGGAGTTTCTTCATGCGCTTTACACCGATATGACCTAAACGGCAGTGCCACAAATAAGTTGCACTATCATTATCAACTCTACATCTTTTGTCTTCAACATTATGAATGTGTGTGTCACTACTATCGAGATTTAATAAGAATAGACCATTCTTCATGGGTGCATGACCATAAAAGATTTTACTCATATAAATAGAACAACCATTATTCTTCGATTTAAATGAATAACCATCTCGCATCAAACAAGATCCAGATATAATGTTCATGCTCAACGCTGGCACCAAATAACAATTATTTAGGTCTAATACTAATCCCGAAGGTAGATGTAGAGGTAGCGTGTCGACCGCGATCACATCGACTTTGGAACCATTTCCCACGCGCATCGTCACCTCTTCCTTAGCCAATCTTCGCTTAATCCGTAGTCCCTGTTTCGAGTTGCAAATGTTAGCGACAGAACCAGTATCAAATACCCAGGTGCTACTGCGAGCATTAGTAAGGTACACATCAATAACATGTATATCGCATATACCTTTGTTCACCTTGCCATCCTTCTTATCCGCCAAATACTTGGGGCAGTTCCGCTTCCAGTGACCAGTCTGCTTGCAGTAGAAGCACTCAGTTTGAGGCTTAGGTCCAGATTCGGGTTTCTTCTCTTGAGCAGCAACTTGCTTGCTGTTCTTTTTAAAGTTCCCCTTCTTCTTCTCTTTGCCCTTTTTCTTGAAACTAGTGGTCTTGTTGACCATCAACACTTGATGCTCCTTCTTGATTTCTACCTCCGCAGCTTTCAGCATTGCGAAGAGCTCGGGAATAGTCTTATTCATCCCTTGCATATTATAGTTCATCACGAAGCTCTTGTAGCTAGGTGGCAGTGATTGGAGAATTCTGTCAATGACGCAATCATCTGGAAGATTAAGTCCCAATTGAATCAAGTGATTATTATACCCAGACATTTTGAGTATATGCTCACTGACAGAACTGTTCTCCTCCATCTTGCAGCTATAGAACTTATTGGAGACTTCATATCTCTCAATCCGGGCATTTTCTTGAAATATTAACTTCAACTCCTGGAACATCTCATATGCTCCATGACGTTTAAAACGTCGTTGAAGTTCCTATTCTAAGCCGTAAAGCATGGCACACTGAACTATCGAGTAGTCATCAGCTTTGCTCTGCCAGACGAGCCCAGCCACCCGATGGGCCTCCAGGGCCCATACCTCCGTGCGTGGCCCAGTTCCAGCAGGCCCAGCCTGCCTCCCCAGCTGCGCCCAGCCTTTCCACAAGTCGGCCCATGAGGCCTGGTGAGCAGCCCTCGTTCCTATGCACTTTGGGCTGGCCAGATTCGGCCCAGTGTATATTTTTTTCAGATCTGCGAGTTTGTCTTTTTCCAGAGACAGCAGTTTTGCAGAATGGCCCCTAAACTTCATGCATATAATAACTTCCCAACCATGCATCACATGTAAAAACTTAATATATGAAACTTGCTTAAAATTTTGTGTAGATTAATAATTTGCCATTTTCATCTATGTTTAAAATGTTTAAAATGATGTTTGTTTAAATTTGCTCAAATAGCATGCTAAAATGATTTAATTCATAACTATTTAACCATAGCTCCAAATCTAACAAACTTTATATGTAAATGGGGTAGAAAAATGCCTAGTTTAACATGGTGGCCTCACTTTGCATGTTTAACTACCCTATAATTGTGTTTAGGGCAGAACAGTACCAAACCTAAAATATGCACATGAGGAGTTTCCGGACTTGTTGTTTGTTGTTCCGACCTCATTTAAACTTGCCTAGATAGGTAGTTTTGTTTTGCTTCACCTCTTGCCATACTAACAACATTTAATATTGTTGGGTACATAAACGAGATCGAATTAAATAACTTGATTGTGGTGTTTCGTCAATATGTAACGGAGTTGCATATTGAGCTCCACTTAATTTGTAGGGTTGTTTGCGCTCTTTCCATGCCATGCTTCTTTAAACCGGACATGCATCATACTCGGTTGTGCATCTTGCCATGCTTATGTGGTGGTTGTTTACTATGTTGTTTGCTTTCTTTCTGGTGTTGCTTCTTCAGGTTGGTTCCGATAACATCGCGTTTGTGAGGATTCGTTCGTCTACGCCCGTTTGTCTTCCTCATGGACTCATTCTTCTTCCTTGTGGGATTTCAGGCAAGATGACCATACCCTCGAAATCACTTCTATCTGTGCTTGCTAGATGCTCGCTCTTTTGCTATGCCTATGCTGCGATACCTACCACTTGCTTATCATGCCTCCCATATTGTTAAGCCAAGCCTCTAACCACCTTGTCCTAGCAAACCGTTGTTTGGCTATGTTACCGCTTTGCTCAGCCCCTCTTATAGCGTTGTTAGCTGCAGGTGAAGATTGAAGTTTGTTCCTTGTTGGAACATGGAGATGTTGTTCCTTGTTGGAACATGTTTACTTGTTGGGATATCACAATATCTCTTATTTAATTAATGCATCTATATACTTGGTAAAGGATGGAAGGCTCGGCCTTATGCCTGGTGTTTTGTTCCACTCTTGCCGCCCTAGTTTCCATCATATCGGTGTTATGTTCCCGGACTTTGCGTTCCTTACGCGGTTGGGTTATAATAGGAACCCCTTGACAGTTCGCCTTGAATAAAACTCCTCCAGCAAGGCCCAACATTGGTTTTACCATTTGCCACCTAGCCTTTTCTTTCCCTTGGGTCGGCCAGCCCAAGGGTCATCTTATTTTAATCCTCCTGGGCCAGTGCTTCTCTAAGTGTTGGTCCAACCCAGAGCACCGTGCGGGGCCGTCCCTTGGCAACTTGGGTTTGGCTCCCGTACGCTTAGCTTATCTGGTGTGCCCTGAGAACAAGATATGTGCAGATCCTATCGGGATTTGTCAGCACAGTGGGTGGTCTTGCTGGACTTGTTTTACCATTTTCGAGGATGTCTTGTAACCGGGATTCCGAGTCTGATCGGGTCTTCCCGCTAGAAGGAATATCCTTCGTTGACCGTGAGTGCTTGTGATGGGCTAAGTTGGGACACCCCTGCAGGGATTATGAACTTTCGAAAGCCGTGCCCACGGTTATGGGCAGATGGAAATTTGTTAATGTCCGGTTGTAGAAAACCTGAAGTTGACCTTAATTAAAATGCACCAACTGCGTGTGTTACCATGATGGTCTCTTCTCGGCAGGGTCCGGGAAGTGAACACGGTGTTGGAGTTATGCTTGACGTAGGTTGTTCTAGGATCACTTCTTGATCATAGTTGTTAGACCGTGCTTTTGCCTTCTCTTCTCGCTCTCTTTTGCGAATAGGTTAGCCATCATATATGCTAGTCGCTTGCTGCAGCTCCACCTCATACCTTTACCTTACCCATAAGCTTAAATAGTCTTGATCGCGAGGGTGTGAGATTGCTGAGTCCCCATGACTCCCAGATACTTCAAAAACCAGCTTGCAGGTGCCGTTGAACCGTGCGGATGACGCAACCAAGCTCAAGGAGGAGCTCGATGAAGATCTTGTTCTTTATGTTGTTCCGTTTTCCAGTTGATCAGTAGTGGAGCCCAGTTGGGATGATCGGGGATCTGTGTAACCTTTGGGGTAGTCTTCTTTTATTTTGGCTCCGTAGTTGGGCCTTGATTGTAACTGGTTGATGTAATGCTTTATTCTTGTAATTGTGTGAAGTGGTGATTGTAAGCCAACTATGTATCTTTTCCCTTATTGTATTACATGGGTTGTTTGCGAAGATTACCTCACTTGCGACATTGTAAGTGCATCTAGTGCCACCCCTAGTTGGTTTTGGAGTATTGACGACAAACCTAGTTGAGGGACTAATGTGTTTGTGAGAATTTGCAGGATAACACAGGTAGAAGTCCCTCATTGATTCGGTTTTACTACCAGAGATGACCCCTAAAAATGTATGAAGACATTGAAGTCAAAGGTGGTATATGAAGATATTCACATTGAAGACTATGACAAGAGAAGACACGATATGAAGCCTATGGAGCTCGAAGACTTAGATCTTTCGTAGTTCTTGTTCTTTTGTGTTGAGTCATAGGAACCACCGTACTGTTAAGTGGGGTCCAAGAGAACCAGTCAGAATGACTGAAGTGATGCCTAAACCAAAAACCTATGTCTTCGAGTGAAGACTTTGAGAGCGAATCTTGTCCAGAGTCAGACAAGTCAGCTTTGCTTGTAGCCCAAGTAAAGTTGCCGTGTGAGTTTGAAATCTGTCCGTTGGAACACGTATCAGTTCCTTAGTGACCCAGGGTCATTTCGGACAAATCAGGTCGGGTTGCCAAGTGGCTATAAATAGCCCACCCCCTACAACCATAAACGGTTGGCTGCTCAGATTGAAAGCCCGGCTTTTGTCGTTTGAGAGCAACCCACCTCGAAGCCTTTGAGAGAGAATTCCTTGCGAGGATAAAGCCCTAACCACCAGAGCCAGAGAGAATTGGGCATCACTTAAGTCTTCTTGTTTGTGTGATCTGAAGACTTATTACACTTGAGGATTGTGCATCCTCCAGCCGGTTAGGCGTCGCGTTCTGAGCATCCAAGAGACATTGTGGATTGCCGGTGAACGAAGTCTGTGAAGGTTTGGGAGTCTACCTTGAAGACTTATCAGAGTGATTGGGCGAGGTCTATGTGACCTTAGCTCAAGGAGAATACGGTGAGGACTGGGTGTCCTGAGCTGCATGTTCAGGACTGGGTGTCCGGGACTGTGTGTCCTAAGGTTTAAATACCTAGCCGCTCCAACCAGGCGTACAGTTGTCACCGCAACTGGAACTGGTCCAACAAATCATTGTCTTCAATGAGTCACTGGTTTCATCTTCACTTCACTTTACTTACTGTTACTCATTGTGAAATCATTGTATGTTTGCACTATCAATTGTCTTCACTGAGTGACTGCGTGTTCTGTTTGGCTTCACAATAACTTCCTACCTGATCCTTACTACCTAGCTGCTATTAGTCTTTGTGCTTTCACTTCATTGAATACTTGACTATGGTTTGCCTAGTGTAGTCTACCTTCCGCTGCATGGTAATAGGTTTAATTTTATCCTTTGTCTTCAAAACTCCCATGTTCTGAAGACTTTCATAAAAATCGCCTATTCACCCCCCTCTAGTCAATATAACGCACTTTCAATTGGTATCAGAGCAAGGTGCTCCCTTGTTCTGTGTGATTCAGTTTAACCACCTGGAGTTTTAGCTATGTCGACTGCAGGGATAATTAATGTCTCCGCTGCGTGCCCCGTCTTCGATGGAACTGAATATCCCTACTGGAAGAATAAGATGCGCATGCATCTTGAAGCCATTGACATCGACCTATGGTATGTCATCGAGAACGGCGTTCCCAAGGCTGGAGAAGGTGTCACTGCTGCTGATGTCAAGAAATTCGTTCAACTGGACTCTACTGCCAAGAATATCATCTGTGGTCATCTGACCAAAGGACAGTATGGCCGTGTGAGTGCTTTGAAGACATCCAAGATGGTCTGGGACTGGCTCTCCAAGGTCAATGAAGGCATCTCAACCCATAGAGATCAGAGAATCAGTGTCCTTCGCAACCTCTTCAACCGCTTCAAGCGAAATGAAAATGAGAATGTCCAGCACACATTTGACCGACTCACTAACATCACAAATGAGCTTCAAGCCCTCGGCGCCACTGAGATTACCAAACACGAAGTCGTCAAGATGCTGCTAAGATCACTTGATAGTTCGTTTGACATCCTGGCCCTGATGATTCAAGAACGTCCTGATTTCAAGACACTCGATCCGTCTGACATACTTGAGAGGCTCAACACACATGAGTTTCAGCTTTCGGAGAAAAGAGATATCTACGGTCCAAACTATGGGCGAACTCGTGCCTTGAAGGCAAAAGCTGTCTCCTCATCTGAAGAAGAATCTGATAGCAGTTCTGATGATCCTGAAGACATTGGAAGGGAACTTGCTATGCTTGTCAAGAAGTTCCAAAAATTCACCAAGAAGAAAGGCTTCAGAAAGTCTTTCCGATCAAGTTCAAGGAATGATGAAGCTCCTGCTCATGACTACAAGAAGAAAACATGTCACAAGTGCAAGAAACTTGGCCACTTCATCTTTGAGTGTCCATAGTGGGACAATGAGAACAAAAAGAAGAAGAAGAGCAAGGAATATGACTCTGACGACAAGAAGAAGAAGAAGAAATACTCAAAGTCTTCTTCCAAGTCTTCCTCAAAGTCTTCATCACACAAGAAGAGCTCATCTGGCAAGGCACGTGCGTTTGTTGGCAAGGAAATGGATTCATAGGAGGAGTCTGCTTCTGAGGAGGCGGAGGTGGAGTCTGAGGAGGAATCCGACTCAGGCGTCGCAAGTCTGGCTACAACATACGTTGCCAAGTCCATCTTCAACACTGAAGACAATGACTTCATCACCGACACCGATGCAAATGACAAGGACTACTCCGCTTCTACCTACTACTTCATGGCACGCGGTGCCAAGGTAAACACACGCACTACTCACTATCAAACATCTAGTGACGATGACTCTGATTGTGGTTCAAAACCTAGCTACAAAACACTTACTAAAATTACAACTGAACAACAGAAAGCTATGGAACATATCCAAAAACTGTTAGACAGAAGCGATGATCTGTTAGGTGCTGAAATGACTCGATCTGAATCCTTAATTGAAGACATAAAAAATCTTCACGTTAAGTATCAGGAACTTGAAAGTCGTCATGAAACTCTCTCAACAACTAATGAAAAGCTTACCTATGATTATCTTCAAAGGAAGCAAGATCTTGAGAAATTGAGAGCGGTTCATGAAGATCTTCAAACGGAAAACGAGTCACTTCGCGCCAAACAGATCAGTCCCGCTCAGGAAGGATTTGAACCACCATGTCTTAAATGCATTGAGCGTGATAATGCTACTTCTGTTGCTGAATGTTCTACTGCTACTGCTATTGCAATATCTTCAACTGTTGATGCGGTAACTAACCCCTCTGCTGAGGGTACCACCGCTATTGCTGATGAGAATGCTAGGTTGAAGACATTGCTTGAAACAGGGATGTACAAAAGTCTTAAAGGGCATCAGACGCTATGTGATGTCCTGAAAAAGCAGATTCTGAATTGAAACCCTAGGAAAGAGGGTGTAGGGTTCGTAAGGAAAATGAATGCAGATGGCTCCTACTGGAAACCTGAGCAGTACCCCAAAACCATGTGGGTTGCTGCAAAGGAACCTTCAGCAGATCCATCCAATCTATCCGGCTTCACTTGTGCTAACCCCATTATCATTGATGAATCCTTTGATGCAAACTATATACTGTTTAAGAATCAGAATGGTGAAGTGTTTGCCAGGTACATTGGTACTAACTGCAGGAATGGACCGCCTATGAAGAAGATCTGGGTTCTGAAAAGGTGTCTGGAGAGTCTTCCTGTGAATGTCATCATGACACCTCACGTAAAGAAGACAAACCTCAGACCAAAGGCTTCATACGGTCCAAAGGCTTCATACAGACATAGGACTCACCTGAGTCGCACTAACGCAAATGTTTTGCAGGGAAATCATACTCAGGCATATGAATATGAGAGCGGTTCATCAAACCGCCATGTTCATAAGACCAAGAACTATTCTGCATATTCTTATGAGTACTATTGTCCGCCTACAAGACTGTTTGCTAGGCTTCAAAGCCAAAATTCTCAGATGCTGCACTTAGACTTATTGCTTCTAAGCCACCCTTGAAGATGTGGGTGGTTAAGAAGGCTTAACTCTCTTTTGCAGGGAAAGGTCTCCAGCAGAAAACCAAAATCGTCTGACACTATTGCTGGGGACCTTAAACATCTTGTAGGGCGCAAGATCAAATGCCCAAATGGTCTTACTATGTACTTCATACCTGAATCGCTTGCTACTCTCCCTATTAGTCCTAACCTGGATCTAATCTTTCATAACCCACTGGTTCATCAAATGTTTTTGCTTCACAATGCTCTTGGTGAAGCCTATCCCCCTAACTGCACTGTAGGGTACGACACCAGCGTCTTCAGAATGGATTATTGACAGTGGGTGTACAAATCACATGACTGGCAAAAGAAGTCTTCTTATGGACTCAACCTTACGTCCATCCGACAAGAGCCACATCACATTTGCTGACACTGGTAAAAGTAAGGTATTGGGTCTAGGTAGAGTTGCAATCTCAAGGGATCAACACATGGATAAAGTCATGCTTGTTGAATCCCTTGGCTTCAACTTAATGTCTGTCTCAATGCTTTGCGATTTGAACATGATCGTAATGTTTGGAAAATATCGTTGCCTTGTACTAATGGAATCTGACAAGTCTCTAGTGTTTGAAGGGTATCGAAAAGATGATTTGTACATGGTAGATTTCTCAGCAGGGACACAGCTTGCAGTATGTCTTCTAGCAAAGGCTTCAGAATGCTGGCTCTGGCATCGGAGGCTTGGACATGCTGGCATGAGGAACCTCCACACCCTTGCGAAGAAGAAGCATGTCATAGGCATCGAGGGCGTCAAGTTCAAGAAAGACCACTTATGCGGTGCCTGTGAAGCAGGGAAGATGACGAGGGCCAAACATCCCTCGAAGACAATCATGACCACAACTCGACCCTTCGAACTGCTTCACATGGATCTTTTTGGTCCCACTCATTACTCAACTCTTACTACTACTGCTTGCCTCTATGGCTTCGTTATTGTTGATGATTATTCTAGATATACTTGGGTGCACATAATCCTTTACAAGACTGAAGTGCAGGATGTCTTTAGACGCTTCGCCAATCGAGCTATGAACAATTTTGGCACCAAGATAAAGCACATCAGAAGTGACAATGGCACTGAATTCAAGAACACTGGCCTTGATACATATCTTGATACCTTGGGCATCACACATGAATGCTCAGCCCCGTACACGCCATAGCAGAATGGCGTCGTCGAACGCAAGAACAGAACACTCATTGAGATGGCCAGAACGATGCTAGATGAATACAAGACCCCAAGAAAATTCTGACCCGAAGCCATTGATACTGCATGCCATACAATCAATCGTGTTTATCTTCACAAGCTACTGAACAAGACATCTTATGAGCTCCTTACTGGCAAGAAGCCAAATGTCAGTTACTTCAGAGTATTTGGCGCAAGGTGCTGGATCAAGGACCCACATCACACCTCAAAATTTGCACCAAAAGCACATGAGGGTTTTATGCTTGGATATGGAAAGGATTCGCACTCCTACAGAGTCTTCAATCTCTTTCATTACAAAGTGGTTGAAACAGTGGATGTGCGGTTCGATGAGACCAACCGTTCACAAAGAGAGCAGCTGCCAAATGTGTTAGATGAAGTTTCATCCAGTGAATCAACCAAGCTAATGGGAACTGGAGAAATTATACCTTCTGAAGCTCATCCTGAAGAAGAACTTATCATTTCAGAACCTGATCAACCTGAAGACAATGCTCAGCCTGAAGACATTCCTTCCAACAACGACAATGAACAGCAAGAGCAAAGTCTTCGCCAAGTACATCCTCGCATTGCCAATGAAGTGCAGATTGAAAGAATAATTGATAGCATCAATGCACCTGGTCCACTCACTCGTTCAAGGGCAACTCAGCTAGCAAATTTCTATGGGCACTTCGCATTCGTCTCAATAGCAGAACCCAAGAAAGTTGAAGAAGCCTTCATGGAACCTGAATGGATTCAAGCTATGCAAGAAGAGCTTCAACAGTTTGAGCTGAATAATATATGGGAACTGGTTAAGCGTCCTGATCCACGGAAGCACAATATAATAGGCACCAAATGGATATACCGCAACAAGCAAGATGAGCATGGTCAAGTTGTCAGAAACAAAGCTCGTCTCGTTGCTCAAGGATATACTCAAGTGGAAGGCATTGACTTCGATGAAACATTTGCTCCCATGGCTAGACTTGAAGCCATACGCATACTGCTGGCCTATGCAAATCATCATAACATACTTCTATATCAAATGGATGTGAAGAGTGCCTTTCTCGATGGCAAGATTGAAGAAGTGTATGTTGCACAACCGCCTGACTTTGAAAATCCAAAACATCCTGACATGGTATACAAGCTCAACAAGGCACTGTATGGCCTCAAACAAGCCCCTCGGGCCTGGTATGACACACTCAAATACTTCCTGAAGAGCAAAGGCTTCATACCTGGTTCCCTAGATCCCACTCTTTTCACGAAGACATATGATGGTGAACTGTTTGTGTGCCAAATATATGTGGATGACATTATCTTCGGCTGCACCAATCAGAAGTACGGTGAAGAGTTTGGATATATGATGCAAGAGCAATATCAGATGTCCATGATGGGGGAGCTGAAGTTCTTCATCGGTCTTCAAATACGACAACAACGCAATGGCATCTTCATATCTCAAGAGAAGTATCTCGAAGATTGCCTGAAGAAGTTCGGTATGCAAGACTGCAAAGGCTTCACAACACCAATGCCAGCCAAACATCATCTGGGTCCTGACGACAATGGTAAAGAGTTCGATCAAAAGGTATGCCGCTTCATGATTGGTTCTTTACTTTATCTATGTGCATCTAGGCCAGATATTATGCTTAGTGTTTGCATGTGTGCTCGATTTCAAGCGGCATCAAAGGAGTCGCATCACTTAGCTGTGAAGCGAATTCTTCGATATTTGGCTCACACCCCAACTATAGGATTGTGGTATCCAAAGGGCTCAGAGTTTGATCTGGTTGGATTCTCGGATGCTGATTATGCTGGTGACAAAGTTGATCGCAAGTCTACATCAGGCACATGTCACTTTCTAGGACGATCACTTGTATGTTGGTCTTCAAAGAAGCAGAACTGTGTATCTCTCTCCACTGCTGAATCTGAATACATTGTTGCTGGATCTTGCTGCACTCAGCTTCTGTGGATGAAGCAAACACTCAAGGACTATGGCATTCATCTGAAGCAAGTGCCACTTTACTGCGACAACGAAAGCGCCATCAAGATTGCCAACAACCCAGTTCAGCACTCGAAGACAAAGCACATTGAAATTCGTCATCACTTTCTCAGAGATCATGTTGTGAAGGAAGACATTGATATCATACATGTCAACACTGAAGAGCAATTGGCAGATATCTTCACCAAGCCCTTGGATGAGAAGAGGTTTTGCAAGTTACGGCGTGAGCTAAATATCCTGGAATCCTCAAATGTCCTGTGATCAGGCACACATCCTAACCCTTATGCATATTGATGACTTAGATGTGCAACACACGAAGTGAAGTATATCTTCAATCAATGAAGACATACATTCTAAGTGTGAATACATTAATGTGGAATTTGACTTCGGAGCGCCACAATAATTATGCGTCGTGTCTGGGTCTAATACTTCCTATACGGTGGGTAACGCCACCACCAAACGTTCTATTTTGAAGTGTTTCACTCATGGCGTTACCTTGCAATGTCTTCACATTTGGTTTGGCTTTGATCTCAACATATTTTCATGATTATCTTCACTATGTTGATTATATATATATATATATATATATATATATATATATACTAGTGTTCTGTCCTCTATAGCATTCACTTATAGCTATGTCTCCGTGTTGAATATTTTGAACTAAGTGAATGTGATCGGACCCTAATCTCTCTATGCTTTCTATCTCAAACTCTATCTCTCCAAGTCATATGCATTCTATTGAAACTGTCGAATGTCTTCTCTGCGTCCTTGTCAGCAGAAGATACAGAGACAACCATTAAGTCCGTTTCCAATGCTCTTTCCTCCACATGAAATCCGAAGAAGTAGAAACAACCACCCGACAATCTAGGCGTGTGTGGGACATGGAACAAACCCCAAAATTCCGCATAATGGCCACGTGTTCCTCAGATGCGAATAGCCAGGGGCACCTGAGTAATAGCACAGTGCCGCCCCTGTGCCTATAAATACACACTCACAGCGGTCATTATCTCTTCTTCCACCCTCGCACGAACCCTAGCGCCACCGCTAGCTCTCGACGACGCCGGCGACGAAGCGCTTCGCTGCCGCAACCTCTCCGGCGCCTTCTTCACACCGACCGCGGACATCGTCCTCTCCGCCGTCGCCGTAGGTGTCCTCCGTCGCCAAGTTAGGGCACGGAAGATCGAACTGCTCGGCCTCATCTTACACTCCGTCTAGCAGTTCTTAGTGTGGTAAATAAAAGTTCCTCTTTTTACAGCACCATTGATCCTATGGATTTGTCACTTTCTACCACAAGCAGTTTCTGTTCACACAAGCTAGATCTCTCTCATACCCGGTTGTTTGCGCTCCACTTAATTTGTAGGGTTGTTTGCGCTCTTTCCATGCCATGCTTCTTTAAACCGGACATGCATCATACTCGGTTGTGCATCTTGCCATGCTTATGTGGTGGTTGTTTACTATGTTGTTTGCTTTCTTTCCGGTGTTGCTTCTTCGGGTTGGTTCCGATAACATCGCGTTTGTGAGGATTCGTTCATCTACACCCGTTTGTCTTCCTCATGGACTCGTTCTTCTTCCTTGCGGGATTTCAGGCAAGATGACCATACCCTCGAAATCACTTCTATCTGTGCTTGCTAGATGCTCACTCTTTTGCTATGCCTATGCTGCGATACCTACCACTTGCCTATCATGCCTCCCATATTGTTAAGCCAAGCCTCTAACCACCTTGTCCTAGCAAACCGTTGTTTGGCTATGTTACCGCTTTGCTCAGCCCCTCTTATAGCATTGTTAGCTGCAGGTGAAGATTGAAGTTTGTTCCTTGTTGGAACATGGAGATGTTGTTCCTTGTTGGAACATGTTTACTTGTTGGGATATCACAATATCTCTTATTTAATTAATGCATCTATATACTTGGTAAAGGGTGGAAGGCTCGGCCTTATGCCTGGTGTTTTGTTCCACTCTTGCCGCCCTAGTTTCCATCATATCGGTGTTATTTTCCTGGACTTTGCGTTCCTTACGCGGTTGGGTTATAATAGGAACCCCTTGACAATTCGCCTTGAATAAAACTCCTCCAGCAAGGCCCAACATTGGTTTTACCATTTGCCACCTAGCCTTTTCTTTCCCTTGGGTCGGCCAGCCCAAGGGTCATCTTATTTTAATCCTCCTGGGCCAGTGCTTCTCTAAGTGTTGGTCCAACCCAGAGCATCGTGCGGGGCCGTCCCTTGGCAACTTGGGTTTGGCTCCCGTACGCTTAGCTTATCCGGTGTGCCCTGAGAACAAGATATGTGCAGCTCCTATCGGGATTTGTCAGCACAGTGGGTGGTCTTGCTGGACTTGTTTTACCATTTTCGAGGATGTCTTGTAACCGGGATTACGAGTCTGATTGGGTCTTCCCGCTAGAAGGAATATCCTTCATTGCCCGTGAGTGCTTGTGATGGGCTAAGTTGGGACACCCCTGCAGGGATTATGAACTTTCGAAAGCTGTGTCTGCGGTTATGGGCAGATGGGAATTTGTTAATGTCCGGTTGTAGAAAACCTGAAGTTGACCTTAATTAAAATGCACCAACCGCGTGTGTTACCATGATGGTCTCTTCTCGGCGGGGTCCGGGAAGTGAACATGGTGTTGGAGTTATGCTTGACGTAGGTTGTTCTAAGATCACTTCTTGATCATAGTTGTTCGACCGTGCTTTTGCCTTCTCTTCTCGCTCTCTTTTGCGAATAGGTTAGCCATCATATATGCTAGTCACTTGCTGCAGCTCCACCTCATACCTTTACCTTACCCATAAGCTTAAATAGTCTTGATCGCGAGGGTGTGAGATTGCTGAGTCCCCGTGACTCATAGATACTTCAAAAACCAGCTTGCAGGTGCCGTTGAACCGTGCGGATGAGGCAACCAAGCTCAAGGAGGAGCTCGATGAAGATCTTGTTCTTTATGTTGTTCCGTTTTCCAGTTGATCAGCAGTGGAGCCCAGTTGGGACGATCGGGGATCTGTGTAGCCTTTGGGGTAGTCTTCTTTTATTTTGGCTCCGTAGTCGGGCCTTGATTGTAACTAGTTGATGTAATGCTTTATTCTTGTAATTGTGTGAAGTGGCGATTGTAATCCAACTATGTATCTTTTCCCTTATTGTATTACGTGGGTTGTTTGCGAAGATTACCTCACTTGCGACATTGTAAGTGCATCTAGTGCCACCCCTAGTTGGTTTTGGAGTATTGACGACAAACCTAGTTGAGGGACTAATGTGTTTGTGAGAATTGCAGGATAACACAGGTAGAAGTCCCTCATTGATTTGGTTTTACTACCAGAGATGACCCCTAAAAATGTATGAAGACATTGAAGTGAAAGGTAGTATATGAAGATATTCACATTGAAGACTATGACAAGAGAAGACACGATATGAAGCCTATGGAGCTCGAAGACTTAGATCTTTCGTAGTTCTTTTTCTTTTATGTTGAGTCATAGGAACCACCGTACTGTTAAGTGGGGTCCAAGAGAACCAGTCAGAATGACTGAAGTGATGCCTAAACCAAAAACCTATGTCTTCGAGTGAAGACTTTGAGAGCGAATCTTGTCCAGAGTCGGACAAGTCAGCTTTGCTTGTAGCCCAAGTAAAGTTGCCGTGTGAGTTTGAAATCTGACCGTTGAAACACGTGTTAGTTCCTTAGTGACCCAGGGTCATTTCGGACAAATCAGGTCGGGTTGCCAAGTGGCTATAAATAGCCCACCCCCTACAACCATAAACGGTTGGCTGCTTAGATTGAAAGCACGGCTTTTATTGTTTGAGAGCAACCCACCTCGAAGCCTTTGAGAGAGAATTCCTTGCGAGGATAAAGCCCTAACCACCAGAGCCAGAGAGAATTGGGCATCACTTAAGTCTTCTTGTTTGTGTGATCTGAAGACTTATTACACTTGAGGACTATGCATCCTCTAGCCGGTTAGGCGTCGCGTTCTGAGCATCCAAGAGACATTGTGGATTGCTGGTGAACGAAGTCTGTGAAGGTTTGGGAGTCTACCTTGAAGACTTATCAGAGTGATTGGGCGAGGTCTATGTGACCTTAGCTCAAGGAGAATACGGTGAGGACTGGGTGTCCTGAGCTGCGTGTCCGGGACTGTGTGTCCTAAGGTTTAAATACCTAGCCGCTCCAACCAGACGTACAATTGTCACAGCAACTGGAACTCGTCCAACAAATCATTGTCTTCAACGAGCACTGGTTTCATCTTCACTTCACTTTACTTACTGTTACTCATTGTGAAGTCATTGTATGTTTGCACTATCAATTGTCTTCACTGAGTGACTGTGTGTTCTGTTTGGCTTCACAATAACTTCCTACCTGATCCTTACTACCTAGCTGCTATTAGTCTTTGTGCTTTCACTTTATTGAATACTTGACTATTGTTTGCCTAGTGTAGTCTACCTTCCGCTGCATGGTAATAGGTTTAATTTTATCGTTTGTCTTCAAAACTCCCATGTTCTAAAGACTTTCATAAAAATTGCCTATTCACCCCCCCCCTCTAGTCGATATAACGCACTTTCAGACATTGCTTTCAATGCGGTTATGCCTCTAAGTCGTGCTTCGACACGTGGGAGATATAGCCGCATCAAGGGCGTTACAGCAGGCCAAGAACGCGGCGGCCTGGGCCTTGCTGTAACACCCTCGATGCGGCTATATCTCCCACGTGTCGAAGCACGACTTAAAGGCATAACCGCATTGGAATCAATGTCGTAAGTGAGGTAATCTTCACACAACCCATGTAATACATAAGGGAAAGAGATACATAGTTGGCTTACAATCGCCACTTCACACAATACATGAATAAAGCATTACATTCATGCAAATACACTCAAGGTCCGACTACGGAACCAAAATAAAAGAAGACTACCCCAAATGCTACACAGATCCCCGATCGACCCCAACTGGGCTCCACTACTGATCAACTAGAACGAAACAACACCAAGGACAAGATCTTCATCGAGCTCCTCCTTGAGCTTGGTTGCGTCACCTGCTCGGTATCATCGGCACCTGCAAACTGGTTTTGGAAGTATCTGTGAGTCACGGGGACTCAGCAATCTCACACCCTCGCGATCAAGACTATTTAAGATTATAGGAAGGGTAAATGTATGATGTGGAGCTGCAGCAAGCGACTAGCATATATGGTGGCTAAACATACGCAAATGAGAGCGAGAAGAGAAGGCAAAAGCACGGTCGAACAACTATGATCAAGAAGTGATTCTAGAACAACCTACGTCCAAGCATAACTCCAACACCGTGTTCACTTCCCAGACTCCGCCGGAAAGAGACCATCACGGCTACACACACGGTTGATGCATTTTAGTTAAGTTAGGTTTCAAGTTTTCTACAACTGGACATTAAAAAATTCTCATATGCCCATAACCGCGGGCACGGCTTTCAAAAGTTCAAAACCCTGCAGGGGTGTCCCAACTTAGCCCATCACAAACTCTCACGGTCAACGAAGGATATTCCTTCTCCCAGGACGATCCGATCAAACTCGGCATCCCGGTTACAAGACATCCTCGACAATAGTAAAACAAGTCCAGCAACACCGCCCGAATGTGCCGACAAATCTCGATAGGAGCTGCACATATCTCGTTCTCAGGGCACACTCAGATGAGCGTTCCGTACAACTAAAACCAAACCTCGAGTTTCCCCGAGGGGGCGCTGCACAGGGCTCTAGTTTGGACCAACACTCAGAGGAGCACTGGCCCGGGGGGTTTAATAAAGATGACCCTTGAGTCCGCGGAACCCAAGGGAAAAAAGAGGCTAGGTGGCGATTGGTAAAACCAATGTTGGGCATTGCTGGAGGAGTTTTATTCAAGGCGAACTGTCAAGGGGTTCCCATTATAACCCAACCGTGTAAGGAACGCAAAATCCGGGAACATAACACCGATATGATGGAAACTAGGGCGGCAAGAGTGGAACAAAACACCAGGCACAAGGCCGAGCCTTCCACCCTTTACCAAGTATATAGGTGCATTAAGATAAACAAGGTAATATTGTAATATCCCAACAATAAACATGTTCCAACAAGGAACGATCTCCAAACTTCACCTGCAACTAGCAACGCTATAAGAGGGGCTGAGCAAAGCGATAACATAGCCAAACAACTCTTTGCTAGAACAAGGTGGTTAAAGGCTTGGCTTAACAATATGGGAGGCATGATAAGCAAGTGGTAGGTATCGCAGCATAGTCATAGCAAAAGAGCGAGCATCTAGCAAACAAAGATAGAAGTGATTTCGAAGGTATGGTCATCTTGCCTGCAAAGTTCTCCGAGAAGACGAAAAACTTGATCCTCGTAAACGTACTCAACGGGCTCCTCGAACACAAACTCGCCTCCCTGCTCTACCTAAAGCAAGAACACAAGCAAAGAGAGACACAATCAACAACGTGCAATGCTTAAGCAACATGATGCAAGACATGGTATGATATGCGGGATGCGGTATGTGATGCATATGCATGATTTGAAAAAGAATGATTGAACCTGGCCTCAACTTGGAAATTCAAGAGTGCCACTGGAAAGGTGAGTTGATTTTGGTCGAAATCAATATAAAGATCACTGGAATCGGATGCACAGTTTGCAAATGACAAGCACAACAATAATGGCACAATTCTGCGATTAACAGCACGATACCATCTAGAATGCAACAATAAACTAAGCTACTACACTCCAACATAGCAACAAGGCATATGACAGTGATCTACACAAGATGCTTGACAAAAGATGAACACTGAGCTAAAGCTATAAACCTCTAGAGCATGACTAAAACAGCATGACAATAATGCAAAAGATAACAGTTTTAAAGACTTAGTGAAAATGCTAGACATAGCAGAAACATATTCAACATGGCATCTTTACAAGCTTGATTAACTCACTACAAGGCATGACATGGCATGGAACAAAATCTATCATGAAGTAGACATGAAAATGAAGCTATCCATGTGCAAAGCAACCTCATGGCATGATTGAATTAAATCACACGAAAATGACAAAACAACATCATGATGTAAAATGACATGTTTATGAACTTGCTCAAAAGCATAAACTAATGCCACCACGGGATTGGTGGGATTTTTCTACCCCAAAAACATATATAATATGTCTAGGTTAGTGTAGGAAAGTCATCACAAAAATGCAAAAACAAATACTGCCTAAAAAGGAAATAAATAGAAATGGGCAACTGCCTAATATGGAATGTGTAGAATTTGCCATGGCCAGAAATGAAA